>NW_004524883.1:865584-870563 GCF_000260255.1 Octodon degus
ATATATAAAAACACCCATGAGTGAAGACTTCCAGAATGACTTCAGAAAGTGGCAAGAATGATTGGATAAGTGTAACTGAAGCCAGGAGGGATTCATGGCAGTATTTTTTTTACTGTGATAAGCTTTAAAAAATTCTGTCTTAATCCCTGGTTCTGAAAAAAAAAAAAAAAAATCTGTCTCAGTTACTCTTCTCTCATTGCTGGGACAAATACCTGACATGCAAAATGAAGGAAGGAAAGGTTTATTTAGCTCACAGTTATTGGAAGTCTCAGTCCATACTCAGCTGGCTCCAAGGCAGAGTGGCACATGGCAGAGGGCAGCAGTTCATGGCGGTGGAAGGCAGCAAAACAGTAAGAGTAAAAGGGAGGAGCGACAGCAACCATGGCTACAGAGAGCAAGGCTGTCTCCCTTAAATTGCATTCAGGCTATGTGCCCCAGGCTGGGTGAGGCACTCACACCCATAATCCCAGTGGATCATGACGTAATCACAAACTCTAGAAGTCTGCCTCATGACATGCGGTTTTGGGGGTCACCACTAGACACAAGCCGTAGCACAGTCACTATATATTTTGATCACAATCTGTGATCAAAAAATAATGCTGCCACCAAGGCTGAGTTGCCTGCATCACTCTGGGCCAGTGACCCCTGGGGCTGGGCCCCTCTTGGGCAGTTCTCAGGCAGCCAGAGGCCTTGGAGATATTGAGGAACACAGTAACATAAGAAAGAACACGATGCCTGTGATGTTTAGTTAGGATAGGCACTGAAGTGTGTTGCTTGTCCTAGAGAAAAAACAAGACGACCTTCCATGGTGGTACATCCCTATAATCCCTGCATTCTGGGAAAGTGAGGCAGGATTGCAAGTTCAAGCCCAGCCTGGGCAGTTTAGTAAGATTTTGTCTAAAAATAAAAAATAAAATAAAAATGGAGCTGAGGATATAACTCAGGACAAAGGCTCAAGCCTCAGCACTATACATTTGCATGCAAATGCACCCACTTCTGCAGGAACCCTAGAAAACAGGATGAATAATTTACATGGTAAAATACAGTGTACCCATTAAATGATGCAGTGGACATCATTTAATACAAAGGTGTTCATCAAGTGAAAAAAAAGATCATAAGATAATATGTACCATAATTACATTCTTTTGTTCACTTAAAACTCTCTTCTAGTAACATAGTAGACTTGATATTCTCAAAAGTGTCCAAGGAAGAGCACTTGAATGCTGTACAAAACATTACAAATATATTTTAAGTTCCTTAGTAAGGTCCTAAGAAAATAAAGATTACTTCTCCAAGGGAATCCTCTTGGAACTAGTGAGATAAAATAATACCAACCAAGAAGTAAATGAACATGTTAACTCACTAGAAACCTAGAGCTCTGGGCCTGAGCAGAAGTTATGAGGTTAGTCATGGGGCCTCTGAGGATAGGAGTGCTGAACACGGGACTCATCCCTGGTCTCAAACTCTTTTCTGTACTGTATCTGTTGTGTCTGTTATAACAGAACAGCCAGACTGGTTCATTTATAAATAAAAGAGGTTTATTTTGGCTCACAGTCCTGGGGGCTGGGAAGTCCAAGGCAGGCACTGAATCCTCTTGGCTTCTGATGAGTGCGTTGTGCTGCTTCAACTCAAGGCAGAAGCAGAAGGGCAAGCAGGCACACACAGGGGAGGTGAACAGGGTCACTTGGTCACATCCTGCTGTCCCAGGAACAAATCTAGGCCTGTGAGAACTGCATTAATTTCTTTTAATGACCAAAGCATTTCTTAAAGGCTACCACCTCTCAATCATTACACACTGGCTGGTGATTATTCCTTAATGAGTTTTGGTCATATTCAAACTGCATCTTTCCTGTGAAGTTTCAATCCTTAAAGTGACTACATTCCTTTCTTTCTTTTTTTTTAGCCAGGGTCTCACTATGCCATTCAGGGTGGCCTTGTGCACAGTTTTTGTAGCCCCCAGGCTGGTCTCAAACTCTCAGTGATCCTCCTGTCTCAACCTTCTGGGTGCTGGGATTACAGGTGTGTGTCACCATGTCCAGGTGGATACATTCTTATTTGGAATGAAAAACTCCACCAGCTCTCAAAGGGAATCTATCGGAAACCTGTGTAGCTGCCATACCAGATGTTAAAATTAGCAAAAGCATCAGTTTCCATGGGAAACTTTTTATTTTTTATTATTTATTTATTTATTTACAGTACCGGGGGTTGAACTCAGGATCCTGTGCTTGCCAGGCAGGCACTTATTCTACTGACCTATCTCCCCAACCCTTTCATGTGAGACTTGCTCCCATGTCAGGCTATGGTTGAGATTTTTTTACTTTCTCTCTGGTTAAGTCAATAAAAAATAAGAAAAAAAAATTCAATGACCCTACATTAATATTCTTTGTAGAAGTGATCTCAATAGAAGCAAAATTAGATCTTTTTTGGAGGGAAACACTTTCAATGTAGCCTACTGAATTAAATACAGTCAAATTTAAACTCACAAAACATTACTAAATAGACAAGGATTCAAGCCACCATGAGAGAGAAACAGCAGGAATAAGAACACATCTAAATTTTTAAGAACTTAGGAATTTGGAAGGTTCAGATAAAGAAGTTAAAAAAGCTATTGTGAAGCATTTAAATAAATAAAAGATTAAGGAATAAAACAATAAGCAAGGAACAAGAGGCTATAAAAATGCCCACATAAGGCCTGGGGAAATAGCTCAGTAGAATAAGTGCTTGCCTGGCAAGCACAGGGTCCTGAGTTCAATCCCCAGTGCTGGAAAAAAAAAAAATGCCCAAAAAAGTATATAACTACTAAAACCAAATTTTCAACACTTGAAGAGAAAATTGCTGTGCTAAAACTGGGAATGAAAATGTAATATGTTCAAGAATTGATGAAAAATAAAAATCTTCAAAATGGTAAGAAGAATGGATAAGGAATAAGTAGATAGAAGCTCACTTCTAGATATATCTCATGAAACTACAGAACAGTGGAGACAAAGAATTTCAAAGGCTAGAGACAGCATGGGCCATTGAAGAAGAGTGGGGCTGAGCTGCATCTACCAGCACAGTGGTTCGGCAACTGCACTGGTAGCACCTTTCCGCGGTGGGAAGCGGAACACACTGGAATGATTCAGAACATTCAGAACGCGTTGAACTGATTGCAGAACATTCGCATCCGTCAGAACACATTGAAATGTTCAGTGTCTTGGAGAATAATTTGCAAACAAGAGACTACATGCCCAGAAAAAAAAAATACACTTTTCAAGAGAAAAAGACATTTATTTTTTTATTGGAACTGGGGATTGAACTTAGGCCCTTGCGCTTGCCAGGCAAGAGCTTATTCTACTGAGCCATCTCCCCCGGCCCCAAGAAAAACACATTTAAAAATATATGAAAATTGAGTTTACCACCAACAGATTTTTTTTTCCTAAAGAAATGTCTAATGAATGTACACCAAGATTTCTAAAAATCCCATATGTGGACACAAGAATGAATGTTGGTGTCCTAATAAGTTGAGTCAAAATCAATCGCCATCATATCAAATTTATAGAAATGAGAGAGGTGGCTTCTGATTTATTTATTCATTTTTCATTTTATGTATTTGGTACAGGGTCTTACTATACAGCTCGGACTAGTAGTGATCCTCCTGTTTTCAGCTTCCCGAGTGCCGGGATTACAGGCGTGAGCCACCAGCCAGGGAGATTCCTTCGCCATCAATCCCTGGTCCCTGCGCGTGCCAAAGAAGGCGCCTACTTTGCTGAGCTATCTCGCCAACGGGTGGCTTTTGATTAAAAACAAGCAAGCAAGCAAGCAAACAAACAAACAAAAAACAGACTTGGTGGTGCATGCCTATAATTCCAGCACTCTGGGAGGCTGAGATGAGAGGGCTCACTTTTGAGCCCATCTTGAGCAATTTAGAGATGACAAGATCTTATCTTAAAGGATGAGAGGAAGCTGGGCATATAGCTCACCTCTAAGGCATTGGTCCAAATCCAAATATATCATCAAAATAATAATAATAACAAAACTGGATGTATTCTTTTATTTTATTTTATTGTTTAATTTAGCTCTACTGCTAGTTCAACAGATCTGCCAGTCAGATCTACTACTAGTAATTCCGTCCCTGGTATGTGCCTAAACGAACCAGAAGCAGTGAAAACCAACGCTCACAGGAGCATTGTTCATAGTAGCCGAAAGTTGAAGACAACTAAACGTGCACCAGTGGGAAAATAGATGTACGGAATGTTATTTAGCCTGAAGCATATTATGCAGTTTTCTTTTCTTCTTTTTATCCTATCCTTTTTTTTTTTTTTTTTTTGGTTGGCTCAGCCCACCCTGAGGCATGTGATTCTGGGGATCAAACCATGGTCCCTGCACTTGCCTAAGCTTGCCTAAGCAGGCACTTTAGACTGATGAGCTATCTCATTGGCGCCATATTATGCAGTTTTAATAAAGTTCTGACACAGGCTATAACATAGAGAAACCTTGATGAGATTATACTAAGTGAAATAAACCAGTCACAAAAGGAAAAATGTGTGTAATTTACCTTATATGAGGTTCCTAGAACTGTTAAACTCATAGACACAGAGAGTAGACCGCAAGTGTCCTGGAGCTGACAGAAGGAAATGGGGAGCTACTGTTTAATGGCTGCAGACTTTAGTCTGGGAAGATAAAAGTGTTCTAGAAACGAGTGGTGGTAATATATATAAAACAGTGTAAAAGTACTTAATGCCATTGAACTATCTACTTAAAAATAATAAAAATAGTAAATTTTGTGTTACATATGTTTTACAAAAAAGAACCTGTCAGTCAGAAAAAAAAAAAAAAAAAGAATCTGTTAAAGATAAAATGTCACGTATGAGGGCCAGGTGTGGTGTGACACACTTGTAATCCTAGCACCTGGGAGGCTGAGCCAGGAGGATTGCTGTGAGTTCCAGGCCAGCCTGGGCTACATAGTGAGTTCCAGTCCAGCCTGAACTGCATAGTGAGGC
>NW_004524883.1:870974-910188 GCF_000260255.1 Octodon degus
TTCCTTCCTTCCTTCCTTCCTTCCTTCCTTCCTTTCCTGTACTAGACATCAAACCCAGCTTTTGTGCTGAGCTATGTCCTCATCTCTTTTTAATTTTTTATTTTGAGACAGGGTCTCCATAAGTCACTAAGTTTCCTGGGCTTGAACTTGTGAGTTTCCTACCTCAGCCTTCCACATATTTTCTTGTATTTTAGAGTCTTATTTTTTTCTGAATTTTCTAATTTTTCAAAAACAAATCGATGCAGTCTATATGGTGGTACTACATTTCAGCCTCTTTCTTTTCTGGGACGCTATGCAGAGATGTCACTTCCTTCTTCTAAGGGCCACTACTCTAACCCATAAATCTACTCAGCTCACCTTTGATACTTGCTCCCGCATGATGAATAAACTCTGACAGAGGTAAACCTGGGAGTGGTGATTTCAGTCAGATCACACTTTGTGAGCCAAGGGCAGAGGGCACGGGATGAACCTTGGGAGAGTCTAGACTGGTTGGGAGCTCTGTGTTTTCTATGTCTAGTTTGGTTTTGTGCCCAAGCAACTTTATTATCATTATCATCAACAATAATAAATGCTGATCTTTCTCATATTTGATGATCACAAAGCATTTCTGAGGTAAACCACCACAAAGTTGTGGGATTTGACTTATTACAGATGAATAAATAAGATGGCCCCCTGGGGGTGGGTGCGACTGGATGTGAACAGCAGAATGCTAAGGGGCCTTTTTCTCTGTGGCTACGAGGCCTGCTCCCACTGACACAAGGCTGCTTCAGCTCATGGGGGAACCCCTCTCGCTGCCCTCTGAGGCTGAAAAAACCTGTAACCAGAAGTTAAGGGGCGCCACTAGGCAGTAAGTGTCACTTTTGGGGACTGGGTTTATTAAACTTTGAAAAGCCATATAACAAACCCCAGGATGTAGCAGAGAAGAGTTCTGGGAAAACTTTACACATGGGAAAGCACTCACTGCCCACCACTTCACTGTTCCTTCTTCCTCTTGGGGTTCTTTCTTTTAGGGAGACCCTTACAGTCGCCAGCTCCTGCTCTTCTCCTGCGGGGTTCCAGCCAGGTCAAAGGTCTCTTTTTGCTTGTTTTTCTGTGGAAAATCAGAGACTGATGCCTTTGCAAAGAGCCATGCAGCCTCTGGGTTACCACTGTACTCCTATCCTGGAAAATGAAACCCTATGCCTTATATTTATTCACAGAGAGCACATTTCAGAGTTACGTCCCAGAGTGTCGCATTGGCAGGATTTAAGTCACCTGTTTGTACCCTCAAGGCAGGGGCAGTGGGGAAAGAGAATTATTATTTTTTTTATTCTGTAATTGCACAGAAGGACTCAAAGGATTTTGAGCAGCCCTCACAGCTGGGGCCCACAAGTACACGCACCTGCACTCCTGTGCCCCATAATACCCCCTTTGTCACGGTACAGCCCTCTTCTCTTTAAGTATGTCTACCTAATGTTGAGGGCTACTTTCCACACTTTCCTCAGCTGCTCTCATCCTAGTGGGGCAGGCCACTGCTTCGAATGGATTCCCCAGCGGGTGTGCCTTTTTAAACAAAACAAAACAAACAGCAACAACAACAATAAAAACAGGGCCCATCAAATAGCGGATTAAAACACCTGCAAGTGGACTCAGGGGCCTCGGGTTCAATCCCCAGGCCCTGCCCCCGGGATGCGCAGAAATGGCAATTGAGACTGGGCATGGTGACACATGCCTGTAATCCCAGCTCTTGGGAGGCTGTAAACAAGTGAATCACTACAAGTCCGATCTAGAAGTGAGACCCTGAATATCTTGTAGACCCTTCCCTAAAAGTACAAAAAAACCAAAAAACCAAAAAAACAATAATAACAGAGTTGAGTGTTGCCTATGGTCAAGGGTACAAGGTCTGCCTGGAATTGGATTCGGCTCTGTCAATGTCTGACTGATTATTAGCAAGTTATGCAATCTCTGAGTTTTGATTACTTATAGTGCTTTTCTGGATTAGATATTTGTTAGGGTAAATGAAATAAGGCATAAAGAAAACAGCATATTTCCAGGGACATGGTACACGAATCTCCAATCTGAGGAAAATTTCCAAAGCATAATTTATTTGTAGATCAGTGAATTTAACTACTTCTCAGTGAAATGATTAGCTCTTCCTTGTGATTGGTTCCCAGCCTCACCCTTTCCACATGAAATCCTTACATACCTGTCCTGAGAGAGCTGTGGAAGCCAGTGTGCCTTTGCCTGTAGCTTCAGGGTCACTGCTGAAAAGTCCTTGATGTTTGCCTGCCTGGCACAAAGCTGCACACCAGGGTTGATAACATTGCTGGCCCACAGATGGGCTCTGGGTCTAAGGTAGCAGCTTCTGGGGCCTTGAATCACAGGCCCATGTGTGGCCTCTGATTTGAGCTGCAGCTGCTGTGGTGGGCAGTCCTCTGATCTTGCCAGTGCCACCCCGATCCGCACCCCCACTAACAATAGTGTTTTGGGAAGAGGTAGTTCCCAAGGGCAGCCTGCAGCTGGTTCAGGGCATTTGCCTCCCACTACTTTTCAAGTGCCCTCTACAGTTCTTCAGAGGGTTGCTAGCTGGACTGAGCTCCACATCACTAATTGGCACAAGGCGTATCTCCTTGCTGGCATCTTATCCTTTCCTGACACACAGTTTCTGTTCCCTGCCTCCGGATCCCCGGGACCACCCGCCAGGAAGTCTTAACTACATCCAGGTCTCTGGCACTGTTTACAGAGGAACACAATCCAAGACACACCCTCTGTTCTGCTTCCTCCTTATTGTTTCTCTTCTGAATGTCTTTATGACCAGGGTCGCTATTTGCAGGGAAAGAGGAAAGGAGGGAAAAGAAAGGGAAAAGAAATCTAATTACCTCACAGATGAGATCTAGAATGTGCTAGAAGCTCTCATATGTCATGTCATTCCAATTTTAGCAAGAAACTTGTAAGACAATATATTATTAAACCCATTTTATGGGTCAGTTTGAACTGAGTGCCAGTGGGAATGAGAAGAAACCCAGTCTAGAGATCTTCCTAAAATATTAATAGAAAAATCAAGGAGAGAAATCAAGAGAGGAAGAAACTAAGGAGGCTATGAGGTTAAGTAACTAGCTCAAGTTCATACAAAGATTTTGTGGTAGATGAAGGTTTTAAAATATATGCTTTTTCAGCTACATTCCTTTTTGAATAAGGTCCTTTGATACAACCTGAAGAGGGACTTTCTATTAAGTAAAACTATTAATTTTGTTTGATTTATTTATTTATTTATTTATTTATTTATTTATTTTTGTTCCTCGAATGGCTTCAGGGCACTTTTGGCCAGCGGGAGAGTTGTGAGGTTCGAACTCCAGCAACCTGAGGCTGACAGCTTTGTGGAAGCAGCCACTTAAAGGCCTGAGCTAGGGCCATGCCCCCAATTTTGTTTTATTTTTGACAAGGTCTTGCTCTTAGTTCAGGCTGTCCTTGAATTCACTATGTAGTCCAGGCTTGTCTCAAATCCACGACATTCCTCCTACTTCAGCCTCCCATGTGCTGGGATTACAGGCTCCTGGCAAGGTTATTAATTTTTAAAAATTAAGCAGTTTAACAGCTGTGTTGAGGTACAGTTTGTGGAGGACCACCTGGGCAACTCTCCTTGAAGGAGGAGCAATTTTCTCTATTTTGGCTGAACTTGGCCCTATTTCCATGTATTGACAAGTATAGCAGAGCTGGTTAGGGCTTTTCCTTATTCCTTCAATTGGCTTTAAGCAATGAATATCTGTCCAACCAAGGTGCTGATGGTAGTCTTTGAAGACAGCAGGCAGTATTTCCCCAGAGCCCACATTGTCTCCTTGTGTGAGCCTGGACAAGGTGGGATGAAGAGCCAATGCTCCATGCTATGCTGTCAGCTGGGATCAAGCCTATGACTTTCTGGGGCTTGAAAGATCACACATCAGAGCTGAAGCACTGACTCTAAAACATTAAATACTATCTCAGTTGTGTAATGGAGATTATTCTTTCTGCATATTTCAGAGGTGAATGCAGGCTTCCTACCTAGCCCAGCTCATAGTACTTACCTACTTCCGGTCATTCTCACAGTCATTAACCCTCAAGCCACTCCTCTCTTCACAAATTAGTAAAATCCAGGTTTGGCCCTGGATTGAGGCCTTTGTTCCAGCTAGCCATCTTCATGGCTGGGCTTAGGACCCCTTGGCTCCCTACAACTACAAATATGACTTAGTGTCTCTATTCCGGGGCATGGGTTGCACTGGAAGTGGGAGACTGAAATTGACTCACTAGAATTCCTATAACTTTTCATGGGATTACAAATGTAAACTTCTTGACCATGACAAGGACTGGGAAGGGCTCTCTATAGAGCTGACACTCAGTGAGTTGTATAGATTTAAGATGTAGGATCTGACTAGTTTTGGCAGTTATATATACTTATAAAATGACCACAATCAAACATACTTATCACTCCCATAGTTTCCTTGGATCTCTTTTTAACTCTTCCTTTCTGTCTTTCTGTGACATTTTTTCTTTCTCAGCAAACACAATTTGCTTTCTGTAACTTTGGATTGGTTTGTATTTCCTGTTTCATATATGTGGAATTACATAGCTTTTATTCTTTTTATGTCTTGACCTCTTTCATGCCCTGTGATTATTCTGAGATTTATGTATGCCATTGTGTAGGCCAATAGTAAATCTTTTTTGTTGCTGAGTAGTAGTCTATCACACAGATACAATGTACCACAATTTCTTCTCCTATTCACTTGTTCATGGATAATCATCTTTGATATTACAAATACCATCCTTGTAATTATTCATGCACAAGTCTTTCTATGCATATTTACCCAGGTCTTTCAATCTTGGGTGAATATCTTGGAGAGAAATGACACAATCATATGGCAGGTATATATTTACCTTTCTAGGAATTGTTCAATGGTTTTTCCAGAATGTTGTGCTTTACATTATCACTAGGAATGTATGAGAATTCTAGTTTTTCCATATTCTTGCGAACATTTGCTATGTTCCAGTCTTTTTTATGCTAACTCTCCTAACTGGTAGCACCTTTTTATGTGCTTTTTTATATCCCTATATCTTCCTAGGTGAAGTACTCTTCAAAACTTTGCCCATATTTTATTGGATTGTTAGCTTCATTAATTTTTCAGAATTCTTTATATTTTCTAAATATAAGCCCTCTTTGAAAGACCTCATTTAAAAATATTTTCTTCCTATCTACAGTTTATGTTTGGACTTTTAACTGTTTTTGAAGGGCAAAAATTTTACTTTCAATAAAATCCAACTTTTCAATTTTCTTTCATGAGTCATGCTTTTGATGATGCTTATAAGAGCATTTTACAAAAATCTAAGGTCACAGTGCTGTCATATTATGTTTTACTTCAAGCATTAGCGTCTAGGTTTTTGCATTTATATATATTGGATTATTTTAAAAGAGATTTACTCATTTTAAAAGTTCAGATATTTAACTTATGGTTTGTGCATGCAGATGTATACAAGTGTATGTGTGTTATGTATGTATAATTCATGGATTTTCTTTAAACCTTTTCCTTAGTTTTTAAGGAAGTTCATTTTGAAAATGTGTCTCTCACCTTTGGTAAGGAAGTATCAAGGGGTAATTTTTGTAGCTTAGGCTAGGTCTTGGGTGGAAGACGGTGCCTTCCATCCCTGCAGCCTTGGAGTGGAAAAATAGTTCAAGTGAGCTGCAAGGGAACCTAAGTGACTACTGTGCCCAGCTGAGGACAAGTTTTTTGGAGTTCTCTGCTGAAGGCTGAAAGAATTTTCCTTTTTGTAATATTGGAAGCTCTGGAAAGGGCTTGACTTGTGCTGAAAAATGGTCTGTGATTCAGGAAGACCAATCCAGGGTGCTGGAAGGGTGCCTGGGATGGGGAAATGGAAGGCGGGGAAGACCAGACCACAGAAGGAGCCACTCAAGTGAGAGATGGTGACAATTTGAACTGAGTTCATATCCGTGGGGATGGGAGAGGAAAACTAGTCTAGAGATCTTCCTAAAATATTAATAGAAAAATCAGAGGGCCGGGGAGATGGCTCAGTAGGATAAGCGCTTGACGGGCAAATGCCAGGATCTGAGTTCAATCCCCGGTTCCGCAAAAAGAAAAAAAAAAAAAAGAAAAGAAAAGAAAAATCAAAGAGAGAGGGGATAGGGAAAGAGAAAATCTTTGTGGCTGCTATTTTGGGAAGTTGAGAGAATGGTGGTACCATGAAATGAGGGATGGGACACAGAAAGGACACAACTCATGTGGGAATAGGCTCTGTATGGAAATGAACATACTAAGTGGAAGTCATGGGCTGTGGCCACAAGGGATGTCCAGCAGGCAGGAGGAGACATGAGAACTGGGCAGCAAGAGTGAAGCTGAAATAAACAGCATGAACCAGGACCTAGGAGGGAGAAGAGAAGAAGGGAAAGGACAGAGAACCTTGCATCTTCATGGCTGGGCCAACAGAACAGAAACTGGTGAGAAACAGGAGAGAAATGGTCAGGGTTAGCAGCTACAGGGAAGGTATCTAAATTTAGGTTTCTCAAAAAAAAAAAAAAAACTGAGTATGGATGGAAGTCAAGATGGTGTTTATAAGGGGATCACAGGAAGTAGGAGTGAGAAAACAGACAGAGGAGATAGGGAAGGAAGAAAAGGTGATTCAAAGGTGTTTTCTTAAGGTTGATACAATAGGTGATGGTGGCTCCATTACAGTAGAAACTTCAACTACTACTGCTCACACAAAATGTGAGAAGTTGACACACTCATCTACCAATATATGAACTTATTGGTTGAGGATTTCACCTGGAGGAACTAACTCTCTTGCATTTCCTAGCTGTGTTTGTATCTGAGAGGATGAGGAGATGAGTAAGTTCCTATTACATGGAAAAGAACCTTGTGATGGTTAACTTTATGTATCAACTTGGGGCATGTTCCAGTGAAATTTAAGTAAGGCAGACTGCCCTGCATGTTGTAGGTGGCCCTCACCCGATCAGTTTAAGGCTCAAATAGAACAAACAAAACCATTCTCCTCCAGCAAGAAGAAGTTCTCCAGCTATCAGCCGCAGTACACTTCTGGCTCTCTTGGGTCTCGAACCTGTAGGCCCACAAATGTAGATGTGGATACTTGTCAGTATCCATAATCATGTGAGCCAATTTCTTCTAACAAACCTCTCTCTATATGCACTTACAGTTGGTGTTGTTTCTCTCAATGGAGATGTAGAGCAGAACGTGAAAGTGCAGGTAGCATGCTGACCATGCAGGTGAACTATCACAGCTGAACTCAGAAATAGATGTGTGGTTCAGGGACATCTTCTAGAGATGAAAATCAGAGCAAGAACTTACATATTCCAAGGAATTTTGTAGTAAGGAGGACTTTGATGACCATCAAGATAGGAGTTTTATGTTTTGAGTTAATGAATGAGTAGATCTGAAGAGGTAGAAGTGGAGAGCATAGGCACCAGTGAGATAGCTCAGTGGACTAAAGCACCTGCTTAGGCAAACCCAGGGACCAAGGTTCAATCCCAGCACCACTTGGCACACCAGTCCCTCCCCCCCAGGGCAGGATGAGCAGGCAACAGAGAGTCAGGGCAGGCCTAGTGGAATAGGCCTGTAATCCCAGCACTAGAGAGGCTGAAGATAGAAGAATTACTATGAATCTGAGCAGTGTAGTGAGACCCTGTAACAACAAATACATTTAAAAAAAAAAGAAGTAGAGAGCATAAACTGCTATTAAGACTGATAATAAAGGGGATGTTTTTACTTTTTCTTTTATTAGGAGGGATAACTTGAGGCTGTAAAGAAGAGTGGTAGTAGAGAGACAAGTAGTACAGGGAGGATGTGCAGACTCAGCAGTGGGTAAAAACAGGCCTTAGGGAATAGGTCAAGGGATTAGTCTTATGTAGAGGTTATGTCAATGGTAACTCAATAAAATGATTTAAAAGTTTTTTTTATCAACTAGGAGTGAGATAGAGCGATAAATCTGTCTATACAGTCTATTAAAGATACACATATGAAGATGAATTTTGATGGTCACTGATGAGTTTCTAAAAAAGATAGGAATTGTAATGTCATTATTTAGCTCTGTGGTAGACGAGGATGAAACTCTGTTTTCTCTTTTTCTAAACAAAAATGATATTAATATAATAGTAATGATCAATCCTTTACTTTTCCATAATTACCTGACATTTTATATTAGCTCAACTGAAGTTTTATATTCTACATTTCTTTTATAGTCATTGTTATGTTTCATATCATAACTAAAGCTGAAAATATTTTTTCTTATAGACAAGAGGGCTTTGAAAATGATATGGTTCATTTGTCAAATCAGTAAGGTATGCCACTGATGTCAGGCTACTGAGCATCTATGTCAGAAAACTCAGGGTCTGCGCTGGGCTAGTAATGAGGAAGTGGTAAGAAGGATAATTGATGAGTTTGTAGTTATGGGGATAAAGGAGATGGCAAGAGTAAACCATATTTCCAACCTGATAAAAACTGGCAAATTTTGGGGGCTTTGCTTGTGTGGACCCAATTCCTCGAACTGTCTCTGGCAATACAGGTTCTTCGATATAAATTTTTTATTTGAATAAATGAACTTGTATAGAATACTTGGCTTCACACACTTCTCACCATCATTTTGCTGTAGCTCTTGCTAAGCAAGCACCAGTTTGAATCTGTCACTTGAGGGTGCTGGATCCCAGCTACAGCTCCTGGCTTTTAAGTCTTTTGCCCAAGTGCTTCATGGGAAATTTATCACGCAGACATTTGTGTAAATCCGGAATGGGAAGGAATTCACAGTCACAGGGCAGTTTTCGACTTGGGGTGGCTCACTTCACCTTCCAATGGCTCCACAGAAGGTCCCAAGTGGATTAATGTTTCAGTTGTTCAGAGTGGTAACCAGTTCAATACCATACCTTTGGTATGTTTTCTGCCTTTTCCAATTGCACTTTTTGCATTCCTCCTGTTCTGTTCCTTGAGATTGCTTCCTACTGTAAACTACTTGCATCTGGGTCTCATCTCAGGCTCTGTGTTTGGGTAAGCCAAACCCAGGACAATATGCTACATAAAATGTGGTGTAGTGAATTAGCACTGGAAAAGGACTAGGAGGCTTGTTTCCAGACCCGTGCCTGATTGGAATTATGAAGTCACTTTATCTTACTAACCAAAAAGGTGAGCACTTTAATCACCATTTGCAGATGTGCCATTTATTAAGTGAAGGGACAAAACCAAGCCAAGAAAAGTTCTTGTAGCATGATATCAGGGGTACTGAAAAAGCATTTGTGTGGGTGCGCGTACGTAGTAAGTGTACACAAAGCCATGAACTATGACAGTTTGCTACATATTTTGAACGGCTTGAATTGTTTACCAGGTAGATGTATCTTGTGTAATTAAGAAAAGATAATGTCCCCTCCCAAAGCCATTGAATCATGCTTGTCACCCAGGTAACAGCAGAAAGTAGAGAGGCCAGCAGCCAAGGCGATAGCGAACCGTGCTCAGATGCGTGCGCTAGGGGGCAGCGGAGCAAAGACCCAGGCCTGGGCCCAGAACCACCCCAGAGCAAGGTCGGCTTCATCTGTGCGATCGCCAGGGGGCAGAAGTAAGCGCAAGGTAATCTGAACCTACCCTATGCACTCCGCCCGAGGCTCCAGCGCCAGGCAGGACTTTTCAGAAGTCATTTGTTCCATGCCCTGGCGAGGCCCAGACAGATCAGTGGGTTTTCATCCTTCGTGGGATGCCTCCCACACCCGCCTGCCGCTCGGGGAAGAGGTTCCACGCTCGGAAATATCGGGGCTCGTTTGTACCACCCGTGCGCTGAACATAACTCTGTACTACATTTGAGCTAAACAACTCACCCCTCCGTCCGCTCCCTCCCTCCGCACCAACCCTCAACACCGCAGAGGGGAAATTGAGTCACTGGGAGGAGAGGCCAGAGAGGCCGGGGAAAGGAGGGCGGACGCCAGCCCTCAGGGCCTTCCAGATGCCGGGAGAGGGAGGGTTCTCCAGGAAAACAGAAAGGGGGAGGGGAGGCGGCTGGCTAGGCAGGAGCTGAGCCAGACACATGGAGAAACGCTGCCCAGGATCAAAGGAAATATGACATTTGAAAAGAATGTGCACGTCCGCTAGTGCTGCGGGGGGTGGTGCAGAAAGTGGGTAGGGATGGGGAGCAGGGCCCAGGTCTGGGTCTCTGGGCTTCCACCCGTTGCCCCGTCTCGTTCCCTCTCTCCTCCTACGCCCCTCACTTCCCAGGTGCCGGCCGGTGAAAAGTCTCCGGGTGTTTCCCGCGCGCCCTGCCCGTAGGTCTCTCCTTTATTTCCGAGCTGAGGCTGAAAGGGAAATGTAACCTGAGACCAACCAAAGTTGCGGGGGGGGGGGGTAGAAAAACCAAACCCAACGCGCGGCCTCGGGACATTCTTCTCTCCCCGCCCCTCCTGAATCGCGGTCCTGGGCTCTAGCCGGGGCCGCTCCGCACGTCACTGGGGTCCCCGGGGGCTGGGGGGGTCCCCTGGGCGGGCCCGAGGGAGGACTGAAGGGAAGGAGGGGAACCGCCTCCGCCCCGCCGGGCCAGCCCCCCTTCTCTGCCCCCAGAGCCTGTTTCTCATTAGAGTAACGGGCGCGGTCCCCGCCTGGCTCCCGAGTGTTTGTAAACGTCTGACCCGAGGGCCCTGGCTTAACTGTTGGGGTGCTGGGCCCGGGGCGCTGGTGGGGGTGCGGCCCGGAGTCCGAGGGATTTTGGGACTGAAGGTCTCTACGGCCCGCCGGAGAAGTCGGAAGCCGCGGGTGTGCGTGGGGTGGGGCGCAGCGATCGCCTTCCCCCGCCTCCCAACCACTCTGGTCTGAGCCTTGAATCTCCAGTGTGACTCCCTCTTGAACTCCCTGGGGCCCCCTTCACGTTTGTCCTTCCTGTAAACTCCATTCCGGGTCTTCGGTTCTTCCCTGCCCAGGTGACAGGTGTCCAGCCCGGGGGCCCACCAGGTTTCGAGGCTTCGGGCGCTCTAGTAAACCTGGCTAGGATTTTCTGGAGAGCCGGACTGAGAAGCACTCAGATCAGTAATTCAGTGCAGACTACAGTACTAGGAGGAGGGAGCCGACTTCCCGTGGAGGCTAATTAATGGTCCCTCTGGGTGGCTGGGGCAAGGGTGGCTGCAAAGCCCGGCCTGGACCTCCGCCCATCAAGGGCTGTGTGTCTTCAAATTATTCTTCAAGCTCAGGCGGCTCTCAGAGGGTCGCAGACTGGCTAGAAGTTCTTCCCCTTCAGAGGACGGGGCGGGAGGTGCTGATCTGGGAGGGCAGAAGGCGCAGGCAGAGCGGCCTCGCCGAGTGACTGGGAAGGAATGGCCTTTTCCTCTTCAGAGCACTCTAGAAACCTCTGCACCTCAGAGCCTGCTGGATCCAAGGCTTGGGGGAAATGGAGAAGAGAGGTGGTACTTCCAAGATTGATGCTGGCTACACAAGCCAAAAGGTCCTCCGTGGGCCCTTTGCACAGGACCCTGAAAGTGGCCTCTTTAAGGCGTTCCAACTCGGAGCCCCAAATTGAGACTAGGTAGGGTAGGGGCCGGGCTCCCTGCGGGCAATGATTGCCACAGCTTCGGGCCAATAAGCATCACTAGGGTCATATCATGGTTGAAGGGACCGTTTCCCAATTCAATTTTTTTTTTTTTTGGAGGGGGAGGGACAGAAGAGGAGGAGGGAGGGGGGATAAGGGGCGCGTGGTTTTCCCATCTCATCCCTGGAGGAGGGGCCGGAGCATCCCAGGCAGCCAATCAGAGGGAGGCGGGGGGGCCACTTTGAAGAAGTTTGGGGGAAAAAAGTTTGGAAAAGTTTCTATAATTACGAGGGGGCGTCCGGAGGGAGGCGACAGCGACGGAGGAGGGGGCGTCCCAGAGAAAGGGAGGGAGGGAGTCACTCTGGTGAAGATACGGCGGCCTCCTGCGCACCCCCTCCCGCCCGGCCTGTGACCCAGGGGCTCTGGCCGGACCCATGGGGGCGGCAAGCTGCGAGGATGAGGAGCTGGAATTTAAGCTGGTGTTCGGGGAGGAAAAGGAGGCCCCCCCGCTGGGCGCGGGGGGGTCGGGGGAAGGTTAGTGCGGGGCTGGGAAGGGGTCTTGGGAAGCGAGTGGAAGGCTTGCGGATCCTGAGCCTGAAGAATGTAGGGGAGGGGGATGAATAGGTCAGAAAAGAGGAGCGGGGGGCTAGCTGGTCTACGGAAGTGAGGCTGGGGGCCTGAGCACCACTTTCTCCTTTTTAGGTCTTGACTGGGGCGGGGGTGAGGGTGCCGCTGGCTGCGCGCCGCCTTTCGGCAAGGCCGACTGTCATTGGGATGAGGGGGGGCGGTCCCAAGAGTCGGGGGCGCAGCCTGGGGCAGGGAAGGCTTGCCCTTGGGGCTTGCGGGTCGCGGTGAGAGCCTTGGTACAGCAGACTGGACGCCCGGGGCTGGGGGCGCTCTTGGGCTGCCCCTCCCCCTCCCCTGTCTGGCCGCAGTGGGAGGCAGATGGCGGGGACCGAGCCGGGGGCGGCGGCCGCAGCTCGCACGAAATCCGCGCTGCCCGCTGCTCCCCCCTCCCCGGCCAGGCCCGGCACGCTTCGCCCCTATGGCTGCACCCTCGCCTCAGACTAGGGGGAGCGAGGGAGGAGTCACCTCTTCTCGTCACCGCAGCCGCAGGCCCCCCCCTCCAGCCTCGGGGCACGGTTGCGATGGCAACTGGGGCTTCTGCCAGCTCCATTTGGGGGTTTGGGAACCGCTGCTAATTGGGTTCATGTGTGAGTCGCCCCTAGCCCAGCCCAAAGCCTTGCTAAGCACGCCCCCAGGCCCGGCTGAAGCCTCTCTCAACCCACCTCCCTCACCTTAGGACCCGCCCCCTCTGGTACCCGAGGTCCCAGAGCCCTGGGATCAGAATGTGAGATTCTCGAGTGGGAAAAGCCTGGCACGCCTGCATCTATCTTTTCCACCTTCTGACTTCCAACTTTGTTTGCCTTGTGGCTTTGAAGGGCTCTTCAGAGATCCTTCCTAACTGGGGCAAGGGAAGCAGAGCCAGGCTTGGGTGGGCTGGTCACAGCAGAAACCCAGATGTCTTACCTGCTTCTCTCCATCTCCTTCTACCCCTCCCACTGACAGAGCTGGACTCAGAGGATGCCCCGCCATGCTGCCACTTAGCCCTGGGGGAACCCCCTCCCTATGGCGCTTCCCCTATTGGCATTCCCAGGCCTCCACCCCCTCGACCTGGCATGCACTCGCCACCGCCTCGCCCAGCCCCCTCACCTGGCACCTGGGAGAGCCAGCCTGCCCGGTCTGTGAGGCTAGGGGGACCAGGCGGGGGTACTGGGGGTGCTTGTGGCGGCCGTGTTCTCGAATGTCCCAGCATCCGCATCACCTCCATCTCTCCCACGCCTGACCCACCGGCCCCACTAGAGGATAACCCTGATGCCTGGGGGGATGGCTCCCCCAGAGATTATCCTCCACCAGAAGGTTTTGGGGGTTACCGAGAGGCAGGAGCCCAGGGCGGGGGCGCCTTCTTCAGTCCCAGCCCTGGCAGCAGCAGCCTGTCCTCCTGGAGCTTCTTCTCCGATGCCTCGGATGAAGCAGCCCTGTATGCGGCGTGTGATGAGGTGGAGTCTGAGCTGAACGAAGCAGCCTCCCGCTTTGGCCTGGGCTCCCCGCTGCCCTCGCCCCGAGCGTCCCCTAGGCCATGGACTCCGGAGGATCCCTGGAGCCTATACGGTCCAAGCCCTGGAGGCCGGGGGCCTGAGGATAGCTGGCTACTCCTCAGCGCTCCTGGGCCCACCCCAGCCTCTCCCCGGCCTGCCTCTCCTTGTGGCAAACGGCGCTATTCCAGTTCTGGAACCCCGTCTTCAGCTTCTCCAGCCTTGTCCCGCCGAGGTAGCCTGGGAGAAGAGGGGCCTGAGCCACCTCCACCACCCCCATTACCTCTGGCCCGGGACCCTGGCTCACCTGGCCCCTTTGAGTACGTGGGGGCCCCACCAGCTGAGAGTATTCCCCAGAAGACCCGGCGAACTTCAAGCGAGCAGGCAGTGGCCCTGCCTCGATCTGAGGAGACTGGCCCGTGCAATGGAAAGCTGCCTTTGGGAGCTGAGGAGGCTGTGGCTCCTCCTGGGGGTCCCCGGAAGGAGGTGGCCAGCATGGACTACCTGGCAGTGCCGTCTCCCATGGCTTGGTCCAAGGCTCGGATTGGGGGACACAGTCCCATCTTCAGGTGAGGGTTGCGTCTAGCAGCACAGCTCTTCCTATCCCCCTGGGGCAGCAGCAGGGTCGAAGACCAGTTTTAAGAAAGATCCTAGTTCCTTCCCAAATTTCAAAAGAGAACTAGAGGGAAGGAGCTCCTGCTGCTCATCTCCTTTTTACCGAACTAGTAAAATGCACCTCTTTAGAATGACAATTCACAGAAGGACAATACAAAAGTGGGCCAATCAGAAAAAGTTTCCTCCCCACTATTCTAGGAGAGCCAGCTAGGTAAAGACCAAGTCCCACAGGGTCTCCCAGGCACCAGCGCAGCCCTGTGGCAGAGTACAAATCTGAGCTAGATTTCAGCCTTCCTTTTTGGCCCTTTAGCAAAGTGCTAGCCCTATTATATTACAAGAAGTCTCCTTTGTCTAACTCTTAATTGCTAGAACCTGACCTGCTGATTTAAAAGCCTAAATGCAGAAGGGCCTGCCTGGCAAGCACAAGGTCCTGTGTTCAATTCCCAGTACAATAAATAAATAAATAAATAAATAAATAAATAAATAAATAAATATTGTATTTTGCAAACTTGCAGTTCTACCCCTTGAACTCTCCAAGAATACTGCCTGCTTCAATAGCCTTAAGCCCTTCCTGGCATGGTGGCACACACCTCTAGCCCCAGGACTTTTGAAGCTGATTCAGGAGGATTCCCACAAGTCGAGGACAACCTGGGCTATATAGTGAGCTCAAGGCCATCCCGAACTACATAGCAAGACTGTGTCCAAAAACCAGACCAAACCAAACAAACCAGCAAACAAAAAATCCCTTGAATCCTGAGATGTTAGTCTGAGCTGACTTCATGCAGGAGAAGCTCCAAGAACAGAGAACACAGGGTTCCCATAGGACAGGGTTTCACAGTCTCAGCACTACTGATATCTTCAATGGTAATTTGCTTTGTGGGGCTGAGCTGTAGCATGGCTTAGCAGCCTCCCTGGCCTCTACTCATTAGACACTAGTAATACCCTCCACTAGTTATGACATTAAAAAATGTCTCCAGATGTGCCAAATAGCACCTGGAGAGGGTTAATTACCAGAAAATCTGCTGGCCTGGGGTATCTGGGAGCAAAACAAGAAAAGTCACCTTGAGACATTTAAGTTCCTTGGAACATTACCCATCCAGCCTCAACTAGTGGAAAGAGAGCTGGCCTGGGAGCAGAAAGTGATCAGTTCTAGGCTCTGTCAGTGGCTACTTGTCTCAGCTTCTTTATTTGTAAAACAATGAGGTTTATGCCTACCACCTTTTCTGGTCTGAAGTGGCACTGCATTTTTCTGCCTGTCCAAGTCAGGGGATTAGGGTGGGCTTGTCTTCCTTCCCATCCCCAAACCCTATACTCAGAGTTGGGAACAAAGGGAATCTCAGGGTACTGTCATCATCCACATCCTCATCTCAAGGGGCTTTGTCCCCTTGCTTCTGGGCTTTTGAACTTGAAAGCTGCTGTGATTTTCTCTTTCTCCCATACTCACAGATTTAGCATGGTTCTGACTGGGATGAGGCTGCAGATGATCCGTGTTCTTCTTTCTACTCAGGACCTCTGCCCTGCCCCCTCTGGACTGGCCTCTGCCTAGTCAGTATGAGCAGCTGGAGCTGAGGATTGAGGTGCAGCCTAGAGCCCACCACCGGGCTCACTATGAGACAGAGGGCAGCCGAGGAGCCGTCAAAGCTGCTCCTGGTGGTCATCCAGTGGTCAAGGTAAGGGGCAGAGGGCAAACCTGATAGTCTGTCTCATCTCCCATCCCAGATCCCTGCAGACAGGCTCTAGCTGTATGGACCCATGGCACTGCCCTTTCCCACACTCCCTCTCAGCTCTGACCCTGCAGGCAGCCTGGGGGAGGGGCTGGAGTTGGGGGAGGAAGGGTGTGCATCAAGGACCCGGATATAATTTTTGCTCTTCTATCCTCCCACCCCCACTGGACTCATCCCATGGGACACCAGTCTCATGTCTACTCTGGAAAATGGTGGCCTGCCAGATGTGGGGGAGGGGTTCAATTGAGGCCAAAGGTCTTTGGGAGTTAGGTTTTCTCTATACTGAGTTGGTTCAGTCTTTCTTGGAGGCTCTTTCTCCTTTGTCCAGCCAAGTTTGAGCTTTATTCCAAGAATAACGCTGTGAACTCCAGGCCACGTTTTCTCCACAGCTGATACCCAGTTCCCCTGGAGAATCCCTTTCCAGGATATGCTTTATCTTTCACCATTCCCAACCCCTGGTGGATTGAAAATCCAGGAATGGATGAAGGAAGAAACATTGAGACTTTGAATGAAATGGTCTCTTGTCTATCTCTCTCTGCCAGCTCCTAGGCTACAGTGAGAAGCCGCTGACCCTCCAGATGTTCATCGGCACTGCAGATGAAAGAAACTTGCGGCCTCATGCCTTCTATCAAGTGCACCGTATCACGGGAAAGATGGTAGCTACAGCCAGCTACGAAGCTGTTGTTAGTGGTACCAAAGTGTTGGAGATGACCCTGCTTCCTGAGAACAACATGGCTGCCAAGTAAGTGTTGCTGCCCCTCATCTGCCTGAGTTAGGACCAGGGAAGCGTACTTCTTCCTGGTCCAGAAGAAGCTAGACATAGTCCTCAGAAGCTTGTTTTCAGCCTTCTCACCATCTAGAAAAGGATTTGAGGCCATCTCTGGGTCAGAAAATAGTCTTCCCAGGCACCCTTAGAAGGTCTCAGGGAGCACCAGGGATATAGCTCAGTGGCACAAGCAAGGTCCTGAGTTCAATTTCCCGTACCAAAAAAATAAAAAGAGAAGGCCTCAGGGCTTTGGATGGAGGGTGGGGCTCATCTTTTAGGGGATGTAACACTATTCTAGCTAGGAGGGTTTCCCATCTACTCTTTGCCCTCAGCATTGACTGTGCTGGAATCCTGAAGCTTCGGAATTCAGACATTGAGCTTCGGAAGGGTGAGACAGACATCGGGAGAAAAAACACACGAGTTCGGCTGGTGTTCCGAGTGCACGTACCCCAGGGCGCTGGGAAGGTCGTCTCTGTGCAGGCAGCATCAGTACCCATCGAGTGTTGTGAGCAAAGAGGCTTTGGACATCTGTCTGTCTCGTACAACTCTTTTGTCTGTGTATTTGTCACCAACCCATTTCCTCTGCATAGTATTCTGTGCCCTGTCTGCCCCAGGTACCCCTATAGAGTACTGTGGGAGTAGTGAGGGTGGGGATGTGGTTTGTGCCCGCTACAGACACTCTCGGGGCTGGTCCGGAGTGACCCTGATTCCTATCTGCCTGAGGTGGCCTGGGCACTTGTTTGGGTAACTCCCTGGTGTATTCTGTTCACTGTTTCTTCTCGAGGACTGGTCCCTTACACAGTCCACGTGAACTCATGAATACTGTTGGTTTACTTGTATCTCCGTCACTGGAGTGAGCTCACCCAGGGCCAGTGACAGGTATTCCAAAGGGGCTGGCACAGGAGGTCATCTTCTCCATGCTCAGCCCAGACCAGCCTCTTCCTTGCACCACTCTGCAGCCCAGCGCTCTGCCCAGGAGCTGCCACAGGTGGAGGCCTACAGCCCCAGTGCTTGCTCTGTGAGAGGAGGTGAAGAATTAGTACTGACTGGCTCCAACTTCCTGCCAGACTCCAAGGTGGTGTTCATTGAGAGGGGTCCTGGTGAGTACCTACCTGGGCTGGAGAGTCTGGGCAGGAAGATCTTGGGACTGGAAGGTGGAAGATCTCTGGCACTGTGACTACACTAGCAAGTTGAGCCTCAGTTTCTCTATCTGTAAGTGAGGCAGGCAGACTATGCCCCCCCCCCCTGCACTGTCTGCTTCGGGGAGTATTCTGAACAAATATAAGAAGTTTGTATCTTGTTTGTTAAAGAGGAGTCAGCCTGGAGATAAATTTTCCCCATATAGAAAAGATACATGGAGGAAGGGGTATCTCACAACCTCACAGCTTCCCTGGGGTCTCCTCAGCTATGGAACATATGATTATGAGAGTCTGTAGGGTCCCATGATGGAGCTGGAGTGATGGAAGGTATGACTGAGGGTTGCCATTGCAGCAGCCACCCTGAGGCCTTTCCCCTCATTCAGCTTTGGTCACCAGGAGCTCAGCCCCTAGACCATATTTGGCCTGCAGGCACCACATCAGAGAGTCTCCCCAGCAATTTTGGATCATTGAACTTGGGGATTCACTGCATTTTTTTTCAAGCTAGAGAACTTTCCTACCAAGCTTCCCTCGCAGCATTATTATGGGTGGGGACCCTTGGAGGAGGGTGGGAGGGTTTCAGAGTTGCCTCTGTCACTCGTTCCCTCTAGTCCCTTGGTTGGCCTTGCCATTTCCTTTAGTCTTAGATTGCCTCCCTCTACCTCAGGGACAGTTTAAAGCCCCAGACTCTGTGTGCCAGATTTCCTACAGGCATTTTGAATTGTCATTGCTCCAGGAGGAGGGAAATCATAGGGGACTAAGAGGGGGGCAGGGACCCTGGAGTTAAGCTGGAGCACTGTGTTCCCCCTGCACAGATGGAAAGCTGCAGTGGGAGGAGGAGGCCACAGTGAACCGGTTGCAGAGCAATGAGGTACCAGTGTCACTGGGGTGCCTTAGTCTGGGAGGCAGAGGGTAACAGAAGTCAGGGAATTCTCCAGAAGCTGCCCTTGCCTGTGGGAGTGAATTCCAGACCTATCTAGTCTTTCCTGGAGGAGTCCGCTACTCTGGAAGCATTTCACTAAGGAACTTTACTCTTTAGTGAATGGAAAAAGTTAGGAGGTCAAGTGTGGGTCTGGGGAAGGTCTGGGGTGACCTCTACTCTTTGAAGGCTCCCTGTGTCACCTTTTGCTTTTCTCCAGGTGACGCTGACCCTGACTGTCCCTGAGTACAGTAACAAGCGAGTGTCCCGGCCAGTGCAGGTCTACTTTTATGTTTCCAATGGGCGGAGAAAGCGCAGTCCTACCCAGAGTTTCAAGTTCCTGCCTGGTGCGCCTGTGGTGGGGGTGGAGTATGGGCAGGGTGGATGGATTCAATGCCCCATCGTGAGGGGCACAGGGATGGAGAACATGGGAAGGGAAATGTGCAGTGGGAGCACTGACAGCCTCTTACCACTGTGTCCTCTGATTTTCCCATCTTCTCAGTGATCTTCAAGGAGGAGCCCCTACTTGACTCATCTCTCCGGGGCTTCCCTTCAGCTTCAGGATCCCCCTTTGGCACTGATATGGACTTCTCACCGCCCAGGCCCCCCTACCCCTCCTATCCTAATGAAGACCCTGCTTATGAAACTCCTTACCTGTCAGAAGGCTTTGGCTATGGCACACCCCCTCTATATCCCCAGACGGGCCCCCCACCATCCTACAGACCAGGCCTGCGTATGTTCTCTGAATCCGGGGATACCACAGGTTGTGCCCGTCCACCTCCAGTCTCCTTCCTTCCCCGCCCATTCCCTAATGACCTGTATGGAGGACGAGGCTCCTCTTTTCCACTAGGGCTTCCATTCCCTCCTCCAGCCCCCTTTCGATCTCCACTACCGTCATCCCCACCACTCGAAGGCCCCTTCCCTGCCCAGAGTAGTGTTCCTCCCTTACCTGCTGAGGGATTCAATGAGATGGGGCCTGGCTATGGTCCTGGGGACCCCTCCCCAGGGGCCCCAGAGCAGGAGAAACCCAGGGGTGGCTACAGCAGCGGCTTCCGAGACAGTGTCCCTATCCAGGGCATCACGCTAGAAGAAGGTGGGTGTGGACTGGGGCTGTGCATGTGAGTGGGTGCGAGAGCATACTCTGCACATGTGCTGAGAACTAGATCTTGGCTTCTCAGAGGCTGGGCAGCCTTGGCTTCTCAGGGCTAGTTGGAGAGTCCTGGTGCCTGTGATCACCTGAGTTAATTTGGAAGGCTGCTTGGGGTAGCTGCCCCAGCCTTTCTGTGGCCTCTGCCCTCTGCTCAGATCACAAAATCTCAGAGTTAGAAGCACTGTCAGAGTCACTGCACCCAGCTCCCTGAATTTGCAGATCCAAACATTGAGTTTTGGAGCAGGCCAGTGGCTTACTGAGGTCCCTAGTCATACACAGTTTCCCTTGCCTTAGTGTCCCCTCAGCATAGTGGCTGTGGTCAGCATTGTTGATGAAAAGCTTTCCAGTTTTGCCTCTTCTTGTTCACAGTGGCTACCCCCACATTTGATCCATCTCATCTTGATTGCCTTATTGCTATAGGCCCAACCAGGAAGAGCAGGGTGGGGTGGGGGCCGTGGGGCCCACATGGATGAAATTGGGCAAGGTTTAGTTAGGAGCAGAGGTCAAGGCTCTGTAGGGAAAATGAGGCTCAGTGGAAGAGAAGCCAAGAGGTAACACAGATCAAGTTTTGCTTGGAATGAATTGGAGGTGGTGGGGAAAGGAGGGGATCTGCTCTTGGCCCAGTCTTTCAACTGCTCCTCCTTTACAGTGAGTGAGATCATTGTCCGTGACCTGAGTGGCTTTCCTGCCCCTCCTGGAGAAGAGCCTCCTGCCTGAACTGCTGCCTGGCAACTTGGCCCTAGCCTCAACCTTGCCTACTGGGGCTCCTTCCTGGGGTGCAAGCTCCAGAAACTTGGGGCCAACTCTGGTTTTTCTTTTCTCAGCTTCTGTTTGTCTTCCTGTCCCCCTGTATTCCCCCAACTGAGATGTGGTCCCCAGGCTCGGTGCTGCTTTGAAGGGCCAGGGGAGGGAGAGTATAGAAGAGAGGGGATGGGGGTAGAGACTGAGGCCCAGTGCCAGAACTGACCAGGGTGAAGACAGTGTCCAGACTGTGTGCAGGCTATGGTGCTGGGAGGCTGGGGACAACTTGGTGGGCAATAAATTGGTCACTGACTAGTACTTCTGGCTCCAGAGCTCTTTGGAGAGAGGGGTGGTACAGTTTACTCCTGCCCTGGACCAAGGAGGCTGGGGAGTTGGAGAGAGAAAGTGTGGCTGGGCACAAGGCAGCCCAAGGAGCTTCTCAGTGAAGGGGCACTGGGGAGCATGAAGGTGGTCTAGGGGGTCCTCCCTGAGGCCATAGTTGAGGGCTAGGACTTGAGTAGCCTTCTCCATTCTCTCTTTTCTGGTGTTCAGAAAAGAACTTGGGGATGGGGCCCGGTAATCTTTGTTTTTTCAGATTTCTTTGTCCTGCTTCCACCACCAATGAATCTGATTCATAAACAAGGTGGGGAAACATTAGACTAGTTACTCTCATTTACGGAAGAAGCATCTAGGTTCAGAAAGTTGGAAAGAGAGCTGGGGATATAGCTCAGTGGCAGAGAACCTGCCTGGCAAGCTCAAGGTTAGGAGTTCAATTCCCGGTAAAACACACACACACACACACACACACACACACACACACACACACACAGACAAGGGCTTGTTCAGGGTCACATGGCTAATCTGCAGCAGATGGCTGGTACACTTCTGGTCTCCTGCCCCCAGCTGCAGGCTCACATTCTCAGGCCCTGATGCAGGATGCGTAGGCCCTGAGGCTCATTCCTTGAAGTGAGGGAGGGGATGACGAAGAGCCGGTGAGCATCAGTGCACACTCTGGAGTCTTTTTCCCTTGGAAGACACCCTGGAACGCTTTGTGCTTCATGGGTGACTATCGGAAGCCAAACAGCCTCCCTAGCAGCTCTGAGGCCCAAAATGTCTTATGGGTTCTTGACTTGTCCTCTAGAGACACCCCTGCTGGTACGCACGCAGCTATCCACTGGCCCAGGCCAGAAAGCTGCTCTGTTCTGTCTTGTTGGCTGGTGAGTTCTATAAAGTCAGACTGTATCTGCTCACCTAGAGCCTGGCCCAGACAGTAGGCACGGAGCACTGCTAGCTTGACTGCGTAGTTCCACTGCAGGGGATTGTGAGCAGAGGACTCAGAACCAGTACTGGGGAAACGCTCACGTTAAGGCATCTGGCGCTTCACTATGCCCAGTGATCCAGATGGTCCTGGCAAGTTCCAGGAGCATACAGGTGAGTGTGACAGAAGCTGGCTGTGGATTGGAGGACGAGAGAATCCGGGTGATCCCCTGTCCTGTTGCTGCCTTGCAGTACAATTCCTTATTTCCCTGACAAACTGATGCAAACCCAAATGACATCATGTGACTGGCTCACTAAGCCCTGGTGGCTTTTCAAAGGTCTCTTCCTGCCTCTGGCCAGAGTCCTTACCACATAATCATCATGTCAGAGGGCATGAGTGTCACATCTAGCGTTCTTAATCTCCACCCTCTCTCAAGATTTCCGACAGGGTGTGTCAGTCTCTGTGAGAATGAAAAGTTGTCACAATGAGGAACCATTTAGTTTTCTGTGAGGGCACTGCCTTTCGTTCATTATGAAACACTTATTGAGCAGCTACTAATCGCCAACCCCTTCTTCATCTCATGGGGCTACAGTATGAAAGCTCATTCTAGTTCAATAACTCAACTCAGTAAATATTTCCTATATAGAGGATACTATCCCATCTTGGAAGGGAAGTGTCAGTGAACCATTCTCCTACAGGACGTAGAGGGAACAGAACACAGGCACTTTACCCAGGTATAGTGGAGGTTCAATGACTTCTAAATTATGACCTGCAGAATGACTAGGAGTTGATTAGGCTAAGACTAGGGAAAAGACAGGCCAGGCAAAGTGACCAGAGTAGGCAAAGTCCTGGAGGGTGAGGCAGGTGGGGAAGGCTGACATGTCAAGGGCCTGACATGCTTTGAAAATGAAATGGGCTGGGGAGGCAGGTTAAGTTCTGGAGTGGGCATTTGTAAGGAATACCTGGAGAGGGAGGCAAGGCTGGATTCTGAAGGATGTTTAGCCTGCTAGGGAATGTAGTTATCCATGGGTGCTGGGAGCTCTCCTATTAGACATTAGGTCTTCAGTTGGAAATGATACAGTAGATCCATCGTAATTTTTTCCCCTCACTTTGTTCCTACATCTACTTCCTTGTGACTCCTCTGCCAGGGGCTTGATCTGCCTCTGGGCCCACACTGTACAAGCCTGACATTTCAGTTCAGTAGATGTGGGCTGCCTTCTAGGGCCTTTGCCTGTTGTCATCCTGGCACTTTATAAACACTGTCTTTTCCCAGAAACCCTCTCTGATACTGTAGTTCAAGAGAGAAGAAGCCTGGGTCTCCACCTGGAACCAGGGAAGACCTCTTGGCTGGGGTTGCTCAAAAGTGTCTTCTGAGGATTATTTGCACTTGAAGTACTGGGGAGACTTGTTGGGAAGTTGTTTTTCATTTTTAATGCAGACTCCTGGGTGCCTTCTCATCTGCACTGTTGGATGCTTGGTGGGTGGAGCTCAGGCATCTTCATTCTAAAACACTAGGTGATTGTTCAACACAGGAAAGTTTGAAAACTAAAGTCATCTGCCAGTTAAGTGTCAGACTTTAACATAACTTCTTTGTGCCCTTCTCCAAATCTTATCTGGGCATCCATAGGTGGAGGATCATCTGAAAAAGTGAAATTGGGGGAAAGGAAGAGCACACACATTCCTCACCAGACTCTGTTTTGTTATTCAGACATAACATCCTGCAGCTGTTTGTGGAACTTGTGCAGTCTTCTCTGGCTACAACTCTGAGCCTCCGAGATGGTAGGGGGCTTGGTCAACCATGTGTGTGACCTTTGCTGTGTCACCCAAACCTACCTGGGCCCTAGATGCCTAATCCATCAATCTTTATCGAGCTTTTGCTATGTATCAACCCCTGTGAAGGTACTAGGGACACAGTGGTGGTGAGACAAATACAATTCATTTCCTGTAGGAACTTAAAGTTTAAAAGACACTTTCAGAATGACATGTAATATCAGGTCAGTACTCGGGACTTTGCGATCTCAGAGAAGGGGCACTTAATCTGCCCTCTCCCTTTGCTTCTGTATAGTGATGGGAGATGATTGTGTTTGGAGATAATTTGTTCAATAGTGAGGAATAAGATGTGCTCTGAAATAACCAGATATCCCTAAAGTCAGTTTCTTGAGATAAAGGGTATCCAGAATATAGGTTTGTTGTGCAGTCTTTGGGTAGAGATGGAGTGTCTCTCTATGTTTCCTCTGAGGAATCTAGTTAAGCCTCAGTGTATCTAAGCAGTCTGCTCCACTTCAAGGCAAGAATCTGGGGACCAAGGTTAGGCAAGGTGCCATTTTAATGGCTGGGAGCCAGTGCACTTTTATATTCTATGGGGTTGCTTTTAGTCTTTTCTAAGTGTCTTCACTTCCTAGGGCTGCCCTATCAAAGCACTATACACTGGATGGATTAAACAAATAAATTTATTGTCTCAATTCAGGACACGAGAAGTATGAAACCAAGTTGTTGGCTGGGTGAGTTTCTGCTGGATGTCCTGAGAGAGAATCTGTTCTCTGCCTGTATCCCAGCTTTTGATGATTGTTGGCAAACTTTTGTGTTTCTTGGCTTGTAAAGCCATCAATCAAATCTCTGCTTCTAATGTCACATGGTGCCCTGCCCTATGTCTTCTGTGTCTCTGCATCCGCGTCTCTTTCTCTCTGCTCATTGGGCTTAAGGCCCTAATGCAGCTTGGCTTCATCTTAACATGAATGCATCTCCAAGCATCCTGTTTCTAAATAAGGTCATATTTATAGGTACTCAGCATGTCGTGAATGTCTTGCAAAGTGTTATATCAATCATTCCAATGTCAGTTAGGTAGAGATGCCTATGGCTGGGCCCAAGTGGGGAAGGAGAAAGCATTGTCGACCTCAGTATGACAGTTGCAGCCATGACTTATGGCAAAGGAGACGGGAGGAGGGAAGAGTATGAATTTTAAGACCAGCTCCTCAGGAGATCTTCCTTTGCCTGCTGTCTTTCCATAATCTTGACATTATTTTCTTTGAGATGTTGGTTGATTGTAGGTTTATTTTTTCAAACTACATTTCTAAACAGAAATTAGCAAGATGAAAAAAAGAGTGAGCCATTAAAGAAGATGAGGATTTTTGGAGAGCATTCATATATTAGACGACTTGAGGAATCCTCAAGTAAATAAATCTTTGTTTAGCTACTGTGTAAGCCAGTGTTTCCCCAATGTATTTCATTGTGCAGTTGCTTTTTTGTAAGTCAATAGTTTAGTAATTATTGTAGCATAATATAATAACATTTTGCCCCAAAACTTAGTATCTTAAAATGACAAGGAGTTTTCTCTCAGTTTCTGGGGTTAGAATTTTAGGTGTGACTTGGCTGAGTGGCTTTGGCTTGGAGTCTTTTGTGAGGTCTCAGTCACCTAGCACTTTAGTGGATCCATTTCCCAGTGGTTTATTCATATGGCTGGCAAGTTGGTGCTGCTTTTTGGCAGGAGGGTGCAGCTCCTCTCCTGGACCTCTCCGCAAGGACCACTGGAGTGTCTTCATGACAAAGCAGTCAGCTTCCCCCACACCAGCACTACAAAGAACCACAGTGGAAACTTTATAACTGAGACTTGGAAGTTACATAGCCACCTCCATCACACCCGGTTGGTCACCCAGACCAGCCCTGATTCAATGTGAGAATTCAGGTAGTTGAGGGTAACATGGGACAATCTTGGAAGCTTAATGTGACAAATATTCATTCATTCACCAACTATTAACTAGTATGCTTTATATGCCAGCCGTTGTTCTAAACACTGAAGATAGAACAATGAACTCAACATATTCCTCAGGGAGGTCACAGTCCAGTGATACCTTATTCAACATCTGCTTGAGACAATTTATGAAATTCTGCTTCACAGGGAAGCAGGGGAGAGTAAGAGGAGTAAGCAAGGATTTTTAGAGGAGTAAGCAAGGATTATAAAAACAGAATGACAAATGCTAAGACGAAGTTTTGGGAACCATGAATTATAAATTGACATAGTATCTGTCCTAGGCCCTACTTGCCCTGCCTTGTGAGTGATTTCAGAATGTGGAAATCCCACTTCGTCTTGGGTACCACTGAGATCTTGATGGTCAGTGAAGCTGTGAAGCTCACAGAGCAAGATGAGGTCAGCTGAGGACAATCCAGGGAAAATCAGTTCCCAGGTATGAGGGTGAATCTTGTTCCTGTAGGATGTGAAATCTGGTCGTTCAACTATTGTGTCGGTGCTGTTCCAGATACGCCCCTCCCTCTATACTGGCTGGAAAAACAGTGGTAGCTGGAGATTCTTGGTCTTTGTACCCAGAAAGCATTGATCATCCCCAAGCCCTATTTCCTTATAGTTCTTATCTCTTGCTCTCTTTCTTTATCACTGTGCCCTGTAACTCTATGTAGGAGACTGGGGACTCACTGCAGGGGTTCCTGATAACTGGCATTGTGTAAAGTTCCCCAATAATGAAAGAATTTACATGACCATGGAAATGGGCTCCTGACCTACACTTGGGTGACAGCGATGACTTCTAGGAATAAATGACATATGGAGCAAGTCAAGCAAAGTAGAAATGAAGGTGAGAAAAGAAGGCCGCAGGGAGAAAGACAGCATATATAATACCCCAAAGCTTGAGATAGCTGGGGCATTGAAAGCGTTATGTAAGGCAGGAAATCCATGTGTAGCTGGGGGAGGGGTGCAAAGTGTTGAAAGATGAGGTTGGATTTCATGATAGACTGTGGGAGGGAAAGGACAGGTGATAGTCATGATGGTATCCATGTAGTGTCAGTCACAGTGATAAGAAAGGACAGAAGGAGGGGAGAAGAATAGATGCGGAATATAGAGGTTCAGGTTGGGTGTAAAATGAAGCTGTTTGCTCACATGGAACTTGAGCTGCATCTGGGTTGTTGTGAGCCTGTTGCAGGGTAGCAATTTTGCAGCTACTTTATGTACATGCAAGCATGGAAGAAATACGTAAATTGTAATTAACAGGAAACACTTTTATCACTGTTAGGACATCAGGGCCTGACACTCAGGAGAGAGCCACAGACACCATATATGGAGAGAGAGCAATTGAATGTGTCGGCGATCACCTGAGGTCATCCAGGGGATGAGGACAGAGTTCAGGGCACTGCCATGAAGAAGAGCTATATTTAAGGGGTGGTCAGAGAAAGAAGATGCTGCCAAAGAGAGCAGACCCTCTAGAGAAGTAGGAAGAAAGCCAGAAGAGTATAAGTTGCTAGAAATGAGGGAAGGGAGTTCATCAGGAAGGAGGAGGATGCAAAGAAGATTGTTAGCCATTTTGGACTTTGGTGAGAGTTGTCTGGTGGAAAGAACAGAGTCTGACAGCTGAGGAAATGTGAAATGTGAGCAAATTGAGACTCCCAAGGATTGATTGATTGATTGACTGATTGATTTTTTTTTCCTTTTTTTTCTTCTCCCAAGGATTTCAAAAGAGAATTTGTTCTTAGAAACACTTTTAGTGTCATTTTTGGACATTGAAAAGTGATTTAGTAAGTTATAGTATATCAATATGAAGGAATATTGATTATGCAGCTATTTGAAATGCTGATGTTCTCTCAGGCCATATCTCTGAACTGGATTTAATATCTTTATGAACTGTGGGTTTCACCTATGGCAGGCATTATTGGCATTCGCTGTGCTTTCAGGCAACTTGCCTCAGGCTTGCCGAGCCTGGCTCCTCTCCTTGGGTTGGGATGGCCCAATGGCAGCTTGCTTACTACTTCTCTTGCATTGGTTCTACTTCTCTTGCATTGGTTCGCTGATTTTCTTTGCAGTTTAGATTTTTCTGACACTCTGTTAGTCTCCAAGTTTTCCCCTTACTTTTGCTCAATGGATTCTTTTCAGTACTGGGAATGAAAGTAGGGATGCATTATCACTGAACTATCTCTCTGTCCCTTTCAACTTTTTTTTTAAGTTTGAGACAAGATGTCACTAAGTTACACAGTCTGGGCTTAAACTTGGGATCCTTCAGCCTCAGCCTCAGGGTAAGGATTGCGGGTGTGCGCTGCCACGCCCAGCTGTCCAGGATTCCTATTTCTCCTTTGTTCCTCCACATTCTCTCACTTGCAGTCACTCAAAGGATACTGTCACGCTGCCATCTTACTTTAACCAGACTCTGAAGTAATGTTTTTTTATTGAGCAAATGGCTGGTTTCTTTCCAGAAAAATAATCTCATTTCCAAAAGTAAGAAATATAGAGATGGAAAGAAACTCTATACATTGAAACATGCTTAAAGGATGTGTTAATAGTATAGCCCATTCTTATAACACTGAACACAGACTTACCACACAATACCATCAGCAATGGCTTCTTTACATATTTTCCCCAGTGAATCAAAAATATGTGCACATAAAATCTTGTTCTCAAATGTTGACAATATTAGTCCGGGATGAATAGATACAGAAATAAGTACAGTATAGATGTGTTGTTCATATGGGTAAGTAAATATACATGTATTTGCTAGGTTTGTTTGCTAAGAGGACCAAAAAGAAGTGACTCTCCATTAGTAACAAGCACATGTGATCCCCAGCGTGCTGTGCCAGTCCCACCCCTGGGGCATGCTGAGATGGCAATTAAGACTGGGTGTGGTGGCATGAACCTGTAATCCCAGTGCTTGGAAGACTGAAAACAGGAGGATGACTATGAGTCCAATCTGTGTAGTGAGACCCTGTACTAAATACATTTAAAAAAAAAAGTAACAAACACACAGCATCCAGACCTTGGTTTCTAAATATTTTCCAATAAAAAGAATCAATTTTCTTGGGAAAAAGGACCATTCTTGAGCTGGAGCAATGCTGATTTGGATATGGTTTAGGTGTGTGTCCCAAAAATTCATGCATTAGAGACTTGGCCCTCAGGTTGGCAATGTAGAGGTGATGTGTGATAGGCAAGGACTCCAAGTTTCCTGGACACCCTGCCCCACACTCTCTTCCTCTTGGCTCCACGCAAAGCCAAAGCCAAGCCCCAACCCCAACCTCACCCCATTTTGTACCTGGTCTTGGCTCACTCCCCCTTGACCCCATTCAGAGTCAGATCACAGAACAGGTCTGCCCAACTTTAACCTGGGCAGAAAACCACAGAAACTCTCCTTTGTTAACATCAAAAGTCCACCACAGACCAGGTAGCCCTGCCAAGATTAGCGCTCCCTTGGCTGGTCCAGCTTGCAAACACCCTCCCCTAAAAACTCTTTAAAGTCCCCTGTCCCCTTTTATTTGGGGTTGTCTTGGTCTGCTAGACAGCCAGCCTGTTTGCTCCTACCTCCTCAATAAGTCTTCTCACATCAGAATGTCTGGTCTGGTCGACTGTGTGGGTTTGTACCTATCATTTGGTGTCAAAACCCAGGAGGAATGCTGAGGCGTCTGCTTGTCCTTCTCAACCAGGGCCATCCCCCTCTCTGTCAGCAGCTCTTCTGAGTGGTCCGTGAGCATTGGATCTCCCTTGCTGACCTAAACACCCATAGCACCTAAAACTGAGAGTATCCCTCATTCAACCCATCTTAAAAGACAAACCTTTTCCATTGTCCAACTTGTTTGGCGGAGAAAAACAAAGAGGGCCATTTCTCCTTCGGGACTCTCTGTACTTCAGGGCTTCCTTCCCAACTTTAGCCTGGTCGAGATTGCTTTCTGTACTTTTATTTTCTTTTTCCTTCTCTACAAGTCTTGAAGATACATGTCACTCCTAGATGGCTTGCTTGCCTCTGCCTCCAACGCTCCTCCCTGTGACTCATTCGACTCATACCTGGGATGGATAGCTCCTGAATTCCTTCAGGGATCCTTCCAGGACTTCTCTGACACGGACATCATTTTCTGTTCTTTCATTTTCTATTTCATTCTAACTTTTTCCCTTGGGCGACTATCTCTCATTTGGATGGTTCACCTTCTGGCTCTATGCCTAGCAGTCTGGGTCTATCTTTCTGAAAGTCATATCGACACTCTGAGAACTTCCTTCCTGCCACTTGTCCTCTTCTTTGACCAGGACACCTGCTTGGAGGGCTTTGGTTTACAACCCTTTTGAGACTCCTACAACATGATCATCTCTTTCAGCCTCCTTTCGCTTTCCCTCTTCCTACCCTGTCTCTGCTACTGTGGGCAACTCTTCTTCAACTCCCTCCCAAAACTATTCTTCTGTCCTAGATTGTCTTAAGTCTATCCTTAGATGCCCCCTCGGTTTCTCTGACCTCAAAGTCAGATGCACAGTCTGCCTTCACCAGGTGGCTTGGCCGCAATACAAATTGAATAATTGGACAATCTGGCCACCAGATGGCGCCCTAGATACTTCTTTTTCCTGTATTTTAGGATAGGGTGTACAGGGTGCACAGTTTCTCACTACCTGGATCAGACTCGTAGTGATTCTCCTGTTTTCAACCTCCCAAGCGCTGCGATTACAGACGCGCACCACCACACCCAGTCTCAATTACCATCTCTGCGCCCCCGGGGGGGGCGGGGCTGGCACAGCAAGCCCAGGGATCGAACTCCAACTGCTGCACTCTGCTAAGCAGGTGCTTTAGTCCACTGAGCTATCGGGCCGGCCCTGGCACCCTCGATTTTAATATATTCTGAGATCTAGATAGCGTTTGTTGCAGCAATGGGAAATGGTCCAAGGTCCCCTATGTCCTCGCTTTCTTTTCTTTCTGCAATCATATTGAGCTCTGACTGTTATGTAGTCCCCAATAGATCCTACTAGCAAAGGCCCCCACCAGACCTCAATTGACCCTTCGCCATCAGCCCCTTCATTCCCAGTTTCCCCTAACCCCACCTGGCAGAGCCGCAGCCTCTGGAGCTGCCAACCCTGCTGCAGCCGCCACCTACCAGGGCCAACACTGCGCTGCTGCTGCAGCCGCCCCTCCTGCAACAGATGCTGCTTCACTTTCTGACTTCTCAACTTTCAGGGGCTGAGGAGATACCTCACTTTTTTTGCTCTGTCATCCTTGCTTTCTGTCATCTGCCAGTGCCTGTCAGTTCTGTATTCCTCACATTCCTTGCCCAACTTACACCTATATTCTCTTTTTCCTCAGGTTTCTCAGTGCAATCCAAGAACAGCTAATAACATATTGTTCCCTGGCTGGATGTGCTTGCTTCCTCTGCAAGGGGTGCTCAAGGACAACAGTGCACAAAATGCAGGCCCCTATTTCTCCTACTCTCTGAGTCACAGCTTCCTGCTCCCTCCCTTAGAATGCCCTTTTTGCCAGCCTTCAAGTCCAGGACTTGTGAGTTGTCAGTGCTCCTCTATTGTGATGTGCTTAATCCTTATACACTGCTCAGTTTGCTTGCTCCTACTCAAACTTGGTAACTATAAATAAGAGGTTTTCATGTTTTTCAAATTCTTGTAAGAGATCTCTGCTAATTGACCTACAAAAGTTCTGACTAGTCTCTCATAATTAAAAACTTAGGGGCCGGGGAGATGGCTCAGTGAAATAAGCGCTTTCCTAGCAAGCACAAGGATCTGAATTCAATCCCTGGTTCCGTTAAAAAACAAAAAACAAAAAACAAAAAACAAACTTAAAAGTAACCAGCCAGAAATATATTTGAGTGTACTCTGATTTTGTAAAGACATTCATATGTGTCCCATATATGTGTTTATATGTCATTCTGTAAACAGCTGTTCCTTTATTTGCACTCTAAAATATAGATTTAAGACATGCTTTCTCCTGAGTTACCAGCTGGTATCAAAATTAGTTTATAATTAAATAATAAACATTAAAATGGGGAGAGATTGTTGGACAGGACTTTTTTTTTATTTTTTAGGCGAGGGTCTACAGGGTGTTCAGGGTCTCATTGCTAGAATGGACTCATAGTGATCTGCCTGTTTACAGCCTCTCAAGAGCTGGGATTACGGGTGTGTGCCACCATGCCCAGTCTCAGTTGACTTCTCAGCACCTCTCAGAGGCAGGGCCGGCAGGGCAGACCCAGGGATCGAACTCCTGGCCCCTGCACCTGATTACAAGTACTTTCTTCTGCTAAGCTATTTGGCCAGCCCTGGACAGGACGCTTGACTGGTGGATGAGGGTGGCCAACCTTTGTTCATCAGTGGAGAGCCCCCAATAATCTCCTTAGAAGACACCCCTAGTAATTTGGTCATTGATTACAAAGTTTTTTAAAAACATTAAAATAAGATTTTCTCATAAAAGTTGCTACATTAAATATATTCATGCCTTCCTTTTATGCTCCAGGTATTTATAAGAGGTTTATGTCAAGCCAACATGAGGTCATCAGCCAAATGATAACTTTCTAACAAACATGTATGTGATATGTATCCTGTGCATGTGCCATTACCTTTAGAAATGCCTAAACAAAATGGGTATTTCATCATCTGTTATGACTGTTATGCTACACTACTATGTATGACTGTTGATGTCAAATGTTCTCTGTAAAAGTATAACTATTGTCTATTAATATTCTACAGGAATTTAAAATGCTAAAATGTCCATGGTTGATAAGAAATAACAGTTCTCTAGTCACACTTTATATTTCAAAGTGACTGATACTCAGATAAAATTCTAATAGTCAAAGTACTAATATAGACCCAGATTCTCCTGAAGAAACAACTGTTATTAATTCCTATTTCATGTACTGATATGCTCCTGACATTCACATCAAGCTAAAAGACAGATCTTGGCTCTCAAACCCCACAGGGAAACTTACTTAACCTGATTTTCTGCGTCTTCAATAAAAGAAACAAAAATTAACTGTATTCACACGCGAACTTTTGGCTATGACACTCGGGACTCCCATCAAAGTAGGACCTTAACAAGGTAATGTTAAGCCTAAACAATGCTGCCACCTGAGTTCTTCCTGGACAGTTTCAAGTTCAGCAAAGGAGGACACTGGGTATGAGCCTTCCTCAACCTGCAGCCACCACTGGGACCTGGTTCCATCTACAAGCTCGAGGGTCACTGGAAATGTGACTGACTTGTCCTCCAGAGAGCAGATAAGTCATCCAATTCCCTGTCTTCACAGGAGAACTTGCTATAGCCAGATCCATCAATATTTGACCTGCTTGGTCTTGCCACTGAAGAGAAGCAACAGAGTTTGGGGTCCATGGCCCACATCGAGGTATCTTTGTCAGAGTCCCAAGTCTAGCTGGACATCTCAGGTATAAAATGGACACCACATAGAGTGTTCTTCCTGAGTTCTCAAGTTACTATATTAGATCTACAGTCTCCATAGTGGGTGTTGATGCCTGACCTACAGGACACCTTCAGACAACACCATTCCCTGCTGACTCCAAACACTGTTCTCTCGTAATTTCCTTATAAACTCAACCTACTCCATACCTCTCATGGGGAGAGATCGCATCCAAAAGTTCCATGTCTCTCTCATCTGTCTCCCCATAGTGCCCATCCTATAAACCTAACCTCAATGCACAGCCAGCTTCTCCCTCCCTTTTCCCTTGTCAACTATATACTCTTAAGACACTTCCAGTCCCACTCATGCCACACGTGCTATTCCTATATTATGTGCCTCAGAGATCCCACTGCTTTTCCCTGCATTCCCAATACCCAATAGCCTCTAAATATCAGAGGGGACTGAAGCCATCATTTGCTGCCTCCTCAGTCTTCTGGTCCTAACTAAGACACCTGGCACTAGCTTCTATATGGGCATGAACCATCACCCTCTCAACCTTCCTCATCCCCAAGAACTCTAACCCAGACTGCCAACCCCACCATGTGTTGGTTGTGCATGTCTATTCTAAGGCCTTATCTCATGGCCATCCCAGCTATATGCAACAATACACACACCTGTCCCCCTTCCCAAAAAACCTTTAGCCGTTGACATCTTCCTTTTGCAACTCCCTTTTTCCCACAACCTCACATGTTCCCTAGGAAACTCCACTGGCCTCCCTTGCACCAAACTCACTTCATTCAACACACCTCCAAATAAGCAACACAAAATGGGCACACAGTCATTTCTGTGTGGCACCTCAGTCTTTCCTTGCCTTCCTTTACACTTTCAGTATGCTCTAGTGACTCTGATCCTTAATTTCAACATGTTCACAGACTCAGAGTTTCAAGATGCCTTCTTCCTTAAGAATATGCCCACACCCCATAGGATAAAACAGGCTGCCCCTGTGGGTGTCCTGGTAGGCATGGATTTCCTAGGAACAACCCTGGGAGCTACAGAACTTGGGACCTCCTTAGGAGGCTCCCTGGGATGGGATGAAGACAAGGTGTATAGAACTTCATCTTCCCTTGGCTCACTCCTCTTCTAGGGCCCTTCTCAGGGCTTGCTATTATGCTCATGGCAGCCCCCTGTTTCATTTTCCTCATCTACAATACTTTCATCAGATTAACAACCCAAAAGTTTAATCAGATGCTTCTCTCCGATTACTCCTTCCAGGCCTTACTCCAATGAGATCCCTTCAATGATAATGATGACTCCTCACCCTGATCTCTAGATTCTCAGCCTACAACACCCTAGTCAGCAGGAAGTAGCCAGATGGTCTCTTCACCCTTTTTCTACCAAACAGAGTCCTGGACACTCTGCCCCCAAACACTCTTCCCCTTGACTCCACGCAGAGCCAAGCCACAGAACAGGTCTCCCTGACTTTGACCTGGGTAGATAATCACAGAAACTCTCCTTTGTTAATATTGAAAGTCCACCACAGACCAGGTAGCCCTGTCAAGATTAGCTCTCCCTTGGCTGGTCCAGCCTGCAAACACCCTCCCCTAAAAACCCTTTAAAATCCCCTGTCCCCTTTTGTTCGGGGCTGTTTTGGTCTGCTAGACAACCAGCCTGTTCACTTCTACTTCCTCAATAAAACTTCCCATATCAGAATGCCTGGTCTGGTTGATTGTGTGGGTTCATACTAAGCAATGTGGAACCTTTAAGAGATTATATCCAGTACAATGGGCCCTTAGAAATTTAGTTCTCTTTCCCATCTTGCAAGATGCAGGTGAAAAAACTGAGAAGCCAGACACTAAAGAGAAGAAACACAAAACCCAGAGAGCTTCTCCCAGTGGTACTGGTTAAAAGGGTAGGGTGAAGAAGACAAAAATGTCCATGAAGGGGCAGCCCTGCTGCAGCCAAAATCCTGTCTTGGTTAGACGAATTGGTAGATACTCCTGATCAGCTATGCATTCCAGAAAGGCTTTGTATAAGAGAAAGTACACAGCTGCTAAATCAAAGGCTGAGAAGAAAAAGAAGGAGAAAGCTCTTGCTATGAGCACAAAACAGGTTGGTGGGGACAAGAATGGAGGTAGCTGGGTGGTTAAGCTTTGAAAAATGCCCGGATACTACCCTATTGAAGATGTCCCCCGAAAGCTCCTGAGCCACGGCAAGAAACTCTTTAGTCAACATGTGCGGAAACTTCAAGCTAGCATCACTCCCAGCACCATCTTGATTATCCTCACTGGGTAACACAGAGGCAAGACAGTGATCTTCCTGAAACAGTTGGCCAGTGGCCTGCTACTTGTGACTGGGCCTCTTAGCCTTAATCGTGTTCCTCTATGAAGAACACACCAGAAATTTGTCATTGCCACCTCTACAAAAATTGACATCAGCAAAGTGAAAATCTCCAATCACATCACTGTTGCTTATTTCAAGAAGAAGATGCTGCAGAAACCCAGACACCCAGAGGGTGAGATCTTCGACAACAAGAAAGAGAGATACCAGATTTCAGAGCAGCGCAAGGTAGATCAGAACATGGTGGATTCACAGATTTTAGCAAAAATCAAAGCTGTTCCTCCAGGGTTACCTGTGATCTGTTTTTGCTCTGACAAATGGAATTTATCCTCATAAATTAGTGTTCCAAATTTCTTACTAAGAACCTAATTAAATAACTGGTACATTAAAAAAAATGGGCCCTTAGATCAGTATGGGTGAAGTAGAGGGAGTGTCCCCCCTGTGAGGCTGTGGAACCTGAGCCTCTCTGACTTCCTGTACTGAGGTGTGACTTTGTCTCTCAGGTGTACTCTCGCCATGAAGTCCTTACCAGAGACTGAACCAGTTTTTCCTCTTCTCCCTAGTTGGTCTTGGACTTTAGTTTACTTCAGGTATTTCATGGTAACAAAAAATGACAGGCAGAGAACATAATTAAGGAAATTTTTAGAAAGGGAAAGAGTGGGAATGCAGCATATCAAAAGAACATAGGAGCTAACTTGAAAAAGTCCCAATGGCCAAAGCCGAGGCAATTAGAGCAGAATAACAAATGATGATAATATTGAATTATGACCCCAAGAATAAAGTACATATTTTTGAATCCATACTGATATAAACAAATAGATAAGTAAATAACTAAATGAGAGAGATGGGACAGAAGAATTCTAGTTAATAAATGTGGAAGGAATAAAGGACCTAAAATATCATCATAGGTTATCACAGTCATACTTGTTATAGGCAAGACCCATTAATGAATGCTAAATCAGTAGTTGATACTTTAAGGAAAAACAGTATTTACAATGGATTCAAGCATCTGTCTCTAAATATATTAGTTACTGTTGTGGTTTTATCACACTATCAAAAATTCTTTGATACTCCTTCCCCCAGGAGGTGGAGCTCATTGGCACTTGCCTTGAGTGAATTTTAAACTTAGAGATTTGCCTCTAATAAGTAGAATATGGAAAGGTGAAAATAGCAACTTTACAGTACAGAAACTTCACAAACACCCCCTTAACCAAACATCACCAGTAATAAGTCACACCATGTGCCCCTTCATATCCTGCAATGAGAAGGGCATATCATTTCTGTGCTGCTTACCTCAAAATCTGTTGGTAAACTTAGTGTGTTCATGTGAAAATTCCTTGCAAATCCAAGTTGGAAGAAATTCTGCAAAACGCATAACCAAGCCAGGTGTGGTGGTGCATGCCTATAAACCAGGCAGTCTGGGAGCCTGAGGTAGGAAGATCACAATTTCAAGCCCAATCTGGATAACTTATCAAGATAACTGGGACTTATCAAGATACTTTCTCAAAAAAAAAAAAAAAAAAGGCTGGGAGAGAGCTCAGTGTGAAGACCCTGAGTTCAATCCCCGTATTGTAAACACAAAACAAAACATGCAAACAACAATAGCAATAAAAAGCAAAACAAACTTAGCCATACATACTTAAAAGCTTAGGTATAAGTATTTTATGTGGAAAAAGATGAGTATACTTCTATATTTTAGGAAGTAGCTAGCAAAGGAGAAAACCTGAGGCTCTGATAGAGGTCAGAGGAGCCCGTGTCAAGCCTTTCATATGTAACTTTTGGCGACACATCCTGTGTCTGCAGTACAGAGACCTTCTCTAGAGGAGAAGTGGCCCTGCGCCCATTTGGACGCATCACGGGCATTCGCTTGGTTGGAGGGTTTGCCACGGACAATAATATTCCTTGGTTTCTTTCCTTCCTTCTAGCCAGGCGGGTGCTTGTCCGGGCTGGAGAATCTGGAGAAGACCCCTCCCTTCTCATTGGGACCTGGCTTGGTCTTCTATCCTGGTTGGTGGTACCCGGGTGTGGGTGTTACCCCTTTTCTTGGACCGTCCTAGAGGTCATCACCCACAATTGCTGGGAAGGCAACTGACAGGTACATGAGAGGTAGGCAGGCAGGGGGCAGTGAGAGGAACATTGAAAAAAGGATAGAAAAAGAAATTTTCTGTTTCTGCGTGAACTTTATATACCATGTTCTCATTGGTATTTTTTGAGTTTCCTCCTTTTTTAGAATCACTGGTCATGGCCCTTTGTAATTGTAAATTTCATCATTGATGGTATTTTTCAGGAATGGTTCTAAGGAGCAAAGATGGTGTTTACAACTTTTTGTACCTTCTTGTACAGCAAATCATAGAAGTAGCTACTGTGGACTGAAGATGTAGCTCAGTAGTGTAGTGCTTGCCTAGCATAGCATGCACAAGGTCCTGGGTTCGAGTCCCAACACTGCTAAACAATCAATTCCATTGTTGTGATGTGTAATATACAAGTGCTGTGTATGTTTTAACTATTTTGCTTGCTGCAAACCGAAGCTGAGGCTCAGAGTGATGTATTATGAACAGCAGCACAAGGAAATGACACATAAGGAGTGCTCACTCTGTTTAAGGGTCTCAACAAACTCCTTACGTCCATACCTAATCTCGTTTAATCCACTATCAACCATCCTGGGAAGTTGGTCCTCTGATGAAGAAAACAAGGGACTGAGAGTTAAATAATGTCTAGAATCACAAGCAATTCAGCCAGGGTACATCTGAGATTTTTTTTTTTTTTTTTTTTTTTTTTTAACCCTGGTCTCACATGTAGGTCAAAGCTCGTCTTTTTTTTTTGTGGAACCAGGGATTGAACTCAGGCCCTTGCGCTTGCCAGGGAAGTGCTTATTCCACTGAGCCATCTCCCCAGCCACTATTTCAGGCTGATCTTGAACTTGCTGTCTCTGCCTCAGACTCTCAGGTGCTAGAATTACAAGTATTCCTCATCACACCCTACCCATAACGAGGATTCCAAGGTCTATTTTCTAACTCCAGGTTCAGTGACCTTTTCCAAGACATTCCTTATTGTATGAGTACCATCAGATTAAAAGTGAGACATCCAGCCTTCACAGGAGGGAGCCAGACAGCCCAATGAATAAACTTCAGGCTTTTAATCAAATGTCCTGGGATTTAGATACTATGTATTTTCCTTTTCATTTTTTAGGCATTTGCTCAGCCTCAGAAAGGAGTCTCTTTTGCTCACTCTCTCGCGGTGAAGGGCAGAGGAAGAGGAGGGGTCGAGGCCATGGCGATCGCCTGCCCCGGCAATGACACCACAGTACCTTGATTCAACTAGGTCCACTTCATTACTTCTAATGTGAGCAGTGAGATGGTGCATGAAAGGTTTTTCAAAGCAGAGAAGATAAACTTTGTCTTTACTTTGGGTTATTTTTCAATATTTTCTTCATCTTGAAAATTACAATACTCCTCAATTTAGCAACCCATTAGTTAATGATAGTAATCTTTTTTTTTTTTTTTTTTGTATTTTATGGGAGGATCTACAGGGTGTTCAGGGTCTCACTACTAGAATGGACTCATAGTGATCTGCCTGTTTACAGCCTCCCAAGAGCTGGGATTGCAGGAGTGTGCCACCACGCCCAGTCTCAATTGCTGTCTCAGTGCCCCTCCGGGGCAGGCTGGGGGATCGAACCCCTGGCCCCTGTGCTTGTTTGCAGGTGCCTAAATCCGCTGAGCTATTTGGCCAGCCCAGTGATAGTAATCTTGCCTGGCTTTAGAATTTCTCAATTTAGAGTAGGAATGGATATAGTTCATTTCCTGTCTGCATCAAGACTCTTCGCTTCATCTTTATTTTATTTATTATTTTTTGTTTTTT
>NW_004524883.1:910518-929278 GCF_000260255.1 Octodon degus
ATTTGATGCAGGGTCTCTCCATGCAGTTCAGACTTGTAGTGATCTTCTTGTCTTAGCTTCCCCAGCACTGGGATTATAGGCGCACCACCATGCCTGGTTCCAGCATGGCATGCAGTGGGGAAGGCATGTGGTGCTGGGATTGAAGGTCCTTGTGCGTGCCATGCAGGTGCTTAGACCCCTGAGCTATCTCCCCAGCCCAGCTATCTATCTCCCCAGCCCTTGTGGTGCTTAATTCTATGTGTCAAGTTGGTTGAGCCAAAGGATACTAAGACAGCTGGCAAAACATTATTTTTTGGTGCACCTATGAGTATGTTTCTGGAAGAGACAGCGTTTGAAGCAGTACAGTGAGGGAGGGAAGTCTTCTCTAATCAATGTGGGTGGGTAGCATCTAATCCATTGGGGGTCCAAATAGAATAACAAAGTGGAAGAAAGACAAACTCCACCGCCCCCCCCCCCCCCGTCTCTGTTGGGGCGAGGACAGCCATCTAGTTTCAATCATCAGAGCTCCTGGTTCTTCAGTCTTTGAACTTAGCCTGAATGGTTTTGCTTTTTCCCCAGCTTGTAGATGGCAGATTATGGAACTTCTTAGCTTCCATAATCATGACAGTCGATTCCCATAAGTCAGTCTCTCTCCCCCTCCCTTCCTTTTCCCCCTGACTTTTCTCCTTCCCACCCCTCTTTCCTCCCATCTCTAGTTCCTATGGGTTCTGTTTCTTTGGCAAACTCTGGCTACTACAGGATTATAGAACCTTCAGGAAAAGCATGTTAACCTCTTTAAGGATTAAAAAGGCACATAAGACAGAGTCCTATCCTCAAGAATGCTGTGGCTGTGGCAGGAATCTGTCACATTAGTTTGTTCACAAAAGACTGAGGTAGTATCAAGTACCAGGCAATGAAAAGCACTGGGGATGTACAGATCAGTACGTCATGATTGCTGCCCACAAGCAGTTCACACAGACACTCACTGGTGACTTGAAGTATTTATTTGGTTAGCAAAAGGCTTTAACAAGTTTCTGTCTGTTATCTATCACTGCACAGCAAACCATCCTAATTGTGGCTTAATATAACAATGACTCATTGTTCCTCCTGACCTTTCTGTGCCTTACCCTGGCTGTTCTGGGGGTCTCACCTGGGCACAGGCAGGTGGCACCTGCATTCAGTGGGTGGATCAGCTCACTGGTTTTGGCTCCCTAGTCTGAGGCCTCAATTGGGTCAGCTGGTATGGCTGGCTAGGATGACTTTACTCTTTTGTGACAGTGTGGCCTCCTTCCACACAGGACCTCACCCTCCTTTAGGCTACCCTAGGTTCCCTTTATGAAGGTAGAGTGTTCCGAGAAGGTCAACATTGAGGTCATGGTTCAGTGTTGTAAATGTTAACTCCAACTGTGTCCTATTGGTCAGCAGAGGATGAGCACATAGGAATGGGAGGAATTTGGGACTGCATTTTATAGTCTATTGTGTTAACATAAAAACAAAAATAGTTTTCATGTAAGTGTCAGGCTTAGTATGTGCTATGCCTGGCCCTGCTTTTCTTATAATGGGGAGATTTAGCAACATGACATTGGAGCAGAGCAAATCCTGGACTATAAGGACTGGACATTCCACCTCTAGCTGAAAATGGAATCCACTACTCTTTGAAGGGAGGAAGTGGGGATTTGTGGCGCTGGGATGTTGTCTTGGCTGTAGGTGCTGAAGCTGATGCTATTAACCATTCTAGTCACCGCCATCACTCTACGGGCTCTAACGATAATGATATTAGAAAATCATTGCCAAAGAGTCATGCAGTGTTGGAGTAAGACGGTGCTACAGGGAAAGTAATGCTCTTCCATAAACCAGGGTCAGGATATTGGGACAAATGGATAGAGGAGGATGGGTGGCCGGGTGGCTGCCAGACCAAATTAGTTATTGTTTCAGTAGCTCAGGCAGGAATAGTCTGTGGCATCTGAATCTTAAGGCTCAGAAGATAAGGACATATTCATGGGGCAGATAATAAGTGGCACATGAGCCACTAATCTAACCGTACCACTTTCCTTTTTGAAACTCTGAAATCTCCCTATTGTCCATACTCTTGAGTTTAGGCTTTGAACACTATTACATTGAAAAAGAAACAAACAAACAAGAGGACTCTAAGGTAGACTGTAGACTATAGTTGATAATCATTATCATGTGTGGGCACTATGTTGTAATCTTCTTTTTTTTTTTTTTTTTTTGCGGTACTGGTGATTGAACTCAGGACCTTGTGCTTCCCAGGCAAGTGCTTATTCTACTGAGCTACCTCCCCAGCCCTGTTATAATCTCCCATAACAAAAAATATCACACTGGTGCAAGATGTTAATAGTAGGGAAGCTGCCCACAGACAGGGGCAGGAGGCAAATGAAACTGTATTTTCCATCCAACCTTGCTGTGAAAATTCTAGGAAACTTTTCCTTCATAATGCTTACTACAGTGATAGTGAAATAAGTATGCAATTATTATCTTTTCAGCTTTAGACATAGGCTCCATGAGAGCAGGAACCAGGATGACTGCTCTATGCCCAGTACTCAGAACAGAACCTGGTACACAGGGGCGCAATACATTGCTTTGATTGAAGGAAGGCGAAATCAATCTATAAGATTTAATGATTGACTGGGCGACAGGTGAGGGGAGGAAAGTACTATGCTTCAGGGTGGCTTTAACTGGTCATGTTCTTGCTACAGACTCCCCAGTGCTCCCTGCTGCCCGTCCTACTTTGCTTGACCTGTGAGGGCCTCTGCCTTCTGCAGCCCCTGTTTGAACAGCTTAGCTATTCACCTACTCAAGCTACTCTGTAGACCAGTGTGTGCACATAACCAGCATCTGATGTGCTCTGTCTTTCTTTTTCAGACTTCCAGCCCTGCTGCAGCTATTTGTCCTAACACACCCTTCTGTCCAGCTTCATAACTCTGGCCCAGGGGGCCTGCTGGTTAGCTCAGTTGTTTAAGTGCCTGCTTATGCAAAGCCACTCAGGAGCAGGATACAGCGGTTTGATCCCCAGCTCCACATGCCTTACCAAACCCACCCTTAAGGCAGCCTGAGCCAGCCCCCCCCCCAAAAAAAAAATCATTAACTCTGGCCCAGCACCCATAATGCTTGGACAAATTGTGCCTCTTAGGTTTTTGCATCAATTACTCAAAGTAGTAAATATGGGGCAAACATGGAAGTCACCAGGGTCCTTTGGTATCCTTGGGTGGCCAGGGATAGATTCTTGTAAACCAAACCTAGGCTTCTTCTAGAAAGGGCTAAAAATACTCCAGGACAGAGGTAAGGTAGAAATTTCCCAATCTGGTAGGATGTTAGGGACAGAGGCATTCTGTTTGTCAGTTTAGGCCAAGATGAGTAATAATTCTAAGGCCACAAGGATAGTGTTTTTTTTAGAACTGTATCCTGGGAGGAGGTGGAGTAGCATTTTCATCACATTTGGAACATTTTAAATGAAAGTTTTCCTCTCTCAGTACTGGCATATTTGTGTAACAAGTGTACCTTACCTTCCTCTTATTTAGCATTTTAAAATTAGAAAAACAGTACTTGTGCATCAAACAAAACAAAGAAAAACTATAAACTATATGGAAAAGAGAGGCTGAGGCTATAGCTACCCAGTGAGGTACACACACACACACACACACACACACACACACACACGCAAGGCCTCTGAAGCAGGAAGTGGAAAACTCTTCTTGTACTCCTGTAGTAGAAGATGCCCCTATATTATGAAGTATACTATGCCAGTATACTTCGGTTTGTTAGTTGCCCACGAGTTGCCATTCCAGTTCTGGTTGCTTTAGTCTCCTAGAAACAGCTGGTCACTGTGATGCATAGCTGGTCACTGTAACACATAGCTGGTCACTGTGATGCATATTATAAGAACAAATCCCCAGCTGACAAGCAACTCTGCCTCTGTACTTCCTGCTTGCTTTTCCCATATAAGCCCCAGACTACTAGAGATCAGGGCCTGATATTCTGGGAATGATCCCAATCAGGGACCACTGATGTAAATAAATCTTCCTCCAAATCCTGGATGCAATTTTGGTGTTTCTGCTTGCCGGTGCACTGCTTGCTCACTCCATTGTGAAATCAAGGCACATTTCTTGTTTTGGAGCTTGTGCCCCTGTGCTGTGCTCCCCTCTTCTCTTTAAGAATCAATCTATCATCCATCTCATTATTTTTGTTGGCTTGGTGATGTTCCACAGTACAGCTGCACCGTAATTTTAGAGAACAATCTAAGGGTGCATAGCCTCTAATTCTGCTTCTCAGAAACTGTCTTCCAGAAACACTTATGCTAGTGTGAGTTCTGTATGTACATGAACGTGTATTACAGGGTCATTTGTGTATTGTGAAACAAATCTGTTGCTTTGTAATTCAATTGAGTGATGAAAACAACCACTTAGGCATGAAGAAGTGTAATGATTCCTTCTCTGTGCCAGAAAGGCATTCTGTAGTACTCACGTGTTTCTAAATAATACAAATTTCCTTTTGAGGTCCACAGACAAGGTAATAATGGGCTACTTATCTTTGAACCGGACTTCTGAGGTCTAGGCAAATAGGGAGGACACTCCAGACACTGGCTTACTCTTTTCTTTTTCCCTCATTTGCTTTGCCTTTCCTCTTTATTTTTCTTTTCTTCTTTCCTTCCTTTTATACTAAAGATAGAAGTTGGAATGACATTTTGCATTTTGCTTGTAATTTATGGTACAAAAGTAGAAAAATCAAATTTACTAAAAGTAAAACGTAGCACAAAAAACTTGAAACCCCAGAAAAAAGGAATGAAGTTTAAAAAAAATTAGGGTCTGGGGATTTGGCTCAGCAGTAGAAGTGTTGCTTAGGAAGCTGGAAGCCCTAGGTTCAGTTCTTGGCACCAAAAATAAAAAAATAAACCTCAAGTATAAACAATTACAAAAAAGATACACCCTTCCCCTAAAAAGAGAGAAAGAATTAACTGCTTGCCATGTGTTCGTGTGACCCTTGCTTTTGTGTGGCCATGCCAGGTGCTGTGGGCATCAGAATACCTCTGGAAGGCATTTCAACACAAGGACTGCAAGCAATAATGTAACTGTGCTTGGAAGTTACTGTAGACCATGTGAGCACAACCCATGAAACGTGCAATTTTTTAGGTACCAACCCGAACCCACGCAACTGACGAACCCATGCAACTGACCGGACCAGGCATTCTGACATGAGAAGATTTATTGGAGGTAGAAGTAAAAGGGCTGGCTGTCTAGCAGACCAAGACACCATGAACAAGGCAAAGCACAGGGTTTTTAAGGGGTTTTGTGGGAAGGGTGTTTGTGGGCTGGAACAGCTGAGGGAGAGCTAATCTTGGCAGGGCTACCTGGTCTGTGGGGGACTTTCAATGTTAACAAAGGAGAGTTTCTGTGATTTTCTGCCCAGGTCAAAGTTGGGTAGACCTGTTCTCCAGTTTTGGTCCCAGCTTGGGGCCAAAAGGAATGAGCCTTGGAGTGAGGGTGAGGGTCCTAACTAGGTTGAGGGTCCTAACTTATTACAATTAATGTGTCTCCATAGGATTTTTCCTTACCAAAATCCCTCAATTGGGCACAGCTCTCCTGATGCCACCAGGCACAAAGGGAAGTGGGCCAGAGGGGAAGTCAGAGGGAAAGATGCAATGGTTTTAGAAGAGACTTCTTCAAAGTTTACGACACAGGAACATGTGAACACACTGCTGGGCACCACCAGGGCCTTTGTGGAGAAGGACTACAGCTTCAGGTTCCTGAGAGACACTGTACCTAAGGGTGTGGCTGCTGGGAAGCAGTGGGGCTGCCTGCAGCCAGACAGTTCCTTCCTTGCACTGGGCTTCATCAAGCCCATCTTTCTGTATTGTAGAGGCAGCTCTACACCAAGACAAAGAGAGCTGCCTAGTTCTATCCTGCTTTTTCTGAATTGTGATAATTGTACAAATACCTGTCTTTAGATGCTATAATTTCTAATCCACCAAAACAAACAATGCTGCAAAGAATATCCTTGCTGGGATATAGTTTTAGCATTTATGAGAATGAGTCTATAGACTCTTAGAAGTGGGGCTCTTGGGTCACAGAGGAAAGGTAATTAACATTCTGATAGACATTGTGATGGGCTGTCCTTGCAGGCTGGGGGAACATATCAGTTGTTACAAGAGTGGACAAGAGTATAGGTTAAAAAGCATTGCTCATTCTTGTCATTTTGTAGTTAAAAATGGTATCTTGTTATAGTTTTAACTTTTATTTCTGTTGTTAAGGGTGAAGCAGAGCATCTTTTCATATTTTAAGAACCATATATATTTCCTTCTTTGTGGACTACTGATATTCTTTGTTGTAGTTAGGGTTTATAGGAGAAAAGATTTAATGCAGGACACATAATTTGTGGGATTATTTTATAATATTCATTCAAAAAATCAAATGCATAGAAGCGCAAAAGATCTCTCTTTGAGGTAGCGACCTGAAGGATCCAGTCAAGGGCCTGGACCCCACAGCAGCGTCCTACATGAATGTAGTCCACAGCAATGTCTCAGGCAAATTTGTACCTATACATAATGTATCTTTATTTTTTTTTTCCCTCCATTTCCCTCCTCTGTCTCTGTCTCTGTTTCTCGTATTTAGGATCTGCCCTGGCAAGGCCCAACGTTCAGTGGTACAAGCTAGAAAGTCCGTGCTGGCAGCAAGCTGCAGGACCTGTGCCACAAGGCTGAGGAATCTGCACTGGAGCCAGGAAACAATGCTCAAGGTGCAGACCAGGACTCCTCAGAAGGGAACAGCAGCCATCCCTGGTGACAGTGGGGACACGAACTCTTCCTCTAATGGCAATAGCTGAGTTTGAGTTTGTATCAGGAAAACTAGTCAGGGAAAACCTCTCCAGGAAAAATCAACAGTATGTCATCTCCCTGTCCTGTTCTCCTTTTATACTGCTAGCAATAATCCTCAGGTGGGTCTTGCACTCCCAAAACTATGCTAGTTCAGTTCAGCTGGGCATTCCCACTTAAGCTGACCACTAGTTAATCCACCACATTCTTCATCCATCTTTGTATTGACTTAGTCTGCAGTTACAGAAGTGAAAGTATTAAGTACATTTTAAATGACTCCTGATGGCCCACCTTTCTAAAATATAATAATGCAGTGGTCCTTGATTTGTAATCTTTCTACTTACAGTTTTTCAACTTTATTATTGCACAGAAATAATATGCACTTTGGTGCATACCTGTAATCCCAGCACTGGGGAGGCTGAAAACAGGAGGATCACTAAGAATCTAAGCTGCATAGTGAGATCCTGTACCAAATAACAACAACAACAACAACAACAACAACAACAACAACAACAAAAATCTAAAGAACAAATGATAAGGGCCTGGGAGATGGCTCAGTAGAATAAGCACTTCCCTGGCAAGCACAAGAGCCTGAGTTCAATCCCTGGTTCCAGGCACTTAGTAGAAACTATTTTTCATTTCCCTGGCTAGCAATATGTGTGATAGGATGCTGTCTCACAGCACTGTCAAGGTCACAAGGATTTACTGGTGCATTTTAGATATACATAATGATCATATTCATCATAGGGAATTTGTACCTGTTCATAATATATCTTTATTCTTTTCTCCCATTTCTCTCCTCTCTCTCTCTCTCTCTCTCTCTCTCTCTCTCTCTCTCTCTCTCTCTTTAATGTATTTAGGACAGGATCACAGGGTGTACAGGGTCTCACTACGTAGATCTTAGGTTGTAGTGATTCCATTTTCAGTCTCCCAAATGCTGGAATTACAGGAACGCGCCACCACGCCCAGTCTCAAGGCATCTCGTGCTCCCCGGGGGGCGGGGTTGGCGCGGCTCATGGAACCAACCAGCTGCTGCCGTCTGCCTAAGCAAGCACTATAGTCTGCTGAGCTATATGGCTGGCCTCTTCCTTCTGTTTAATCTCTCTTCCTTTCCTTATTTACAAAAACTGTTTCCATTTTTCCTTCTATGTTTCCCTTTCTTTTCCCCTCCTCCCTTCCTTGTGCCACTTCTTATTTGATCATTTCTTCTTATTTCTGAATATTTATTATACATTTTGATCCTTATTTATCCTTTCAGTTTCTCACACCAGAGAAACAATGTGGTGTTTAAACGTGTGTCTGATTTATTTCACTTAAAAGTATGGCTGAGGATATAGTTCAATAGCATAAGCATCTGCCTAGCAAGCACAAGGGCCTGAGTTCCAGCCCCAGTATCAAAATAAATAAATAAATAAATAAAGTAAAGAAAAAAATATGGTCTCAGGGTGCAGCCACTTATTTAGAAGTGTCTTAAGTTTATCCTTCTTTATGGCAAATTAATACTCCATTGTATTAAAAAAAAAAACCACATCTTTATCCACTTGGTTGTTGGGCATTCAGGGTGCTTCTAAGATTTAGCTATTACAAATTATGCTGCTATAAACACAGATGTTCATATATCTGTAATATGATGCTTTTAATTCTTTTGGGAAGATAACAAGGAGGAGAATAGGTGGGTCAAACGGATCTCTAGTTTTAGGGTTTTCTTTTTATGGTACCGGGTGTAATACTTTAACTTAAGTGCCACTATCTTTTTCTGTGTGCGCCATTTTCAAGCCAGGTCAAAATATTGTAACTTTCTACAATGACTCAAAATTGTGCTATAAAATGATCCTCCCCAAATTGTATGTTTATCAAAAATGGTCCACCTCGCCAGATGTTCCACTTGTTCTGCCAAAACAAAAAAACAAACAAAAAAAAACCCTGTTTGCTGAACCCCTCCCCTCTTCCCCGAATTCCTCTGTACGTTGATATCTTGCTCTGCAGCTGACCTTTACCCCCAATCCTCCCCCCCCCCAGCCTTAATCCCCCAGAGTTTGTGATTTACAAGTTTAAAAACCCCTCGCTCCCTCTTTTCCACGATGCGCATTTGGGGAACTCCTCTTAAACGTCGCTGCTGGGGGCCCAGCTTAAATAAACAGCACTTTATTTTTGACAGCCTCGTTCTTGAGTTACAACACTGGGGATCAAACTCAGGACTTTGCTTGCCAGGCAGGTGCTTATGCAGCTGAACTATCTCCCCAGCTCCTTCTAGCTTTAACTTTTTTGAGGAGTTATTAGTTATTTTCAACTTAGAATAGGTTTATAGTAAGTAACATCTCTACAAAAATTCATGACTTCTTCTAGTACTTTTACGACTTTTTAAATTTTTCCTTTTTTTTTTTTTTCTTTTTTTTTAATTTGGGTCGGCCAGATAGCTCAGTGGATTAAAGCATCTGCTTAGCCAGAGCACAGCAGCTGGGGTTTGATCCCCCTATGCTGTGCCAGCCCACCCCCTGGGGCAGGCTGAGATGGTGACTGAGATTGGATGTAGTGGCACAGGCCTGTAATCCCAGCACTTGGAAGCTGCTGAAAACAGGAGAATCACTATGAGTCCGAGCTGGGTAGTAAGACCTGTACACCCTGCACTAAATAAGAAAAAAAAATTTTTTAAAAAAATTTATTTGGTACAGGGTCTTGTTACCCAGCTCGGACTAAGTGCTCCTCCTGTCTCAGCCTCCCCAGTGCTGGGATTACAGGTGTGCACCACCGTGTTGATCTTATTTTGTAGATTTTTAGTCTGTTCCATTGAATAGAGTGCTTATTCTGGCATCACAATAGCTCTGTGATTTTTTTTTTTAAAGTATCTGAAGAACTAATACTTAACTGTGAATCCCTTTTTTTTTTTTAAAGTAAGAATCCATTGCTTTATTTATTTATTTTGTGTGTGTGTGTGTGTGTGGCCAGCTCAGCCCACCAGGGGGCGGGGCGGGCTGGCATGTGGTACTGGGGGAACCTCGGTCTCTGTGCTTTGTTAAGCTTGTTCTAAGTAGGTGCTTTAGACCACTTGGCCATCTCACCAGCCCCAATAGCTCTGTGATTTTTGGTTTGGTCTAGATTTCTGAGTGACAGAACTGCCTCTCTTGCTGGAGCTTTGAGATGATAGGCTCTACAATTCTGTCAAGCTCAGTGCAGGCCCCTTCTTTAATCAGGGTCAACTTTCTCCTGGGAGACCTGTCACTCCTGCAAATAAATTCTTGGCAAGGTGTGCTCCCTGATGCTCCCTTCTGCTTCAAGGCTCTCTAGAGTGGAAAGGACGAGGAGCCAGGTAGCCAGAGTGAATACAGGTCACCTTTTCCTGTTCTGAATTCCAAACTGCACACAAGAATTGGGCCTGGGGCACCAGTGGATGAGTCTAGTCCAGGCAAAGAGTTCCTGAGTTTTCCCTTCTCCCCCATTGACCTGTTCTGTGCAGTAGGGCCCTCCTGGTCCCTTACCTGTGCCCTCACATAGGTGGGCTTGCAGCGCAGATATTCCAGGACAAACCTGATCAAAGATTCATTTTCCTTTGTCCTTATGGGCACATTTGTCATTCTGGGTTTTAGCCTGGAAAGTAAGGTCCTCCAAGCCCCCAAATGTAGACCCTGCCTCCGTAAGGCCGAGCGCCAGGTTCTGTGCAGGCCACAGGCTGTAGAAAGCGTTCTTTGTGCGGAGAATACCTCCAGGGCCTAAGTTTTGAAGGCGGCCCCTCCTCCCCCCAGCACAGGGTAGTCCCAGACCACGCAAACCAATTCTGGGCTTGTAGGTCAAGGGTGGAAGGAGACCTTCAGAGATTATGTTACAGAGCAGATCCTCCCTCCCACCTTTCCCCTCACAGCATAACTCACACTTGCTAAAAAGGGCTTTCATAAACAACTCAAGCCTGAAACTCCGGCAGCTCCTCCCTGCCCCTCCACCCCTGGGGGCTTCAGGAGGGTCTGGGCTGTCGGCCAGCCCCAGCCAGTCCCCAGACTACAGTGGAGAGCGGGGAGTCAGTACAGTTACCCTTTCCTTCCTGCTTGGTCTCCAGCCCAGAGTTTCCTCAAGCCCCGGCCTCCCCACCCTGCCCCCCTTAACTCTTTCCTCCCAAGGAAGGGTGAGCGAGGTCCCACTTCCCCGAGAAAGGCTGGCAGGCCCTGCGCAAGAGGGAGTGCGGTTCCAAATCTCTAAAGAGCGTCTCTCAAACCGACTCTCCCCTCCTTTCCCTTCCTCGTAAGGAAAGGGGATCGTGGGAGGAAACTAACTTTGACCCTGGATTCTGGCTTGGGGCCCAAAGTTCGAGTGGACAACAGAGGATTCCAGGACCCTGCCGCCTCTCGTCCCCGCCCATCTCCCCTCCCTCCCGGCCTCTCGCGCCCCTCTACGCCCCTGACGGAGGCGTGTACCCCGGAGGGCTGAGCTGAGCGCTGCAGGGGAGGCGGTGGGGGGCAGGGAGGGGCAGCGGGAGCCCGGCCGGTCTCACCCCCGGCCTCTGCCCGGGGCAGGAAGAGCTTGGTAGCGGGAGCCACCGCGGAAAGGGACGGAGGGCGGGCGCCCGGGCCTTGGTGTGGGTTCCGGGCCCGGGGAGGCGTGGGGGGCCGCTGTAGGGGAGGGGGCGGGGCTCGAGGCCTGGGCGCCTCGCTCGCGGGGACCCTGGTGACGCCGCGTTTCCCTTTGCAGGGGCGGGCGGGGCAGCCATGCTCTTGTCTGGGGGTGAACCCCCAGCGCTGGAATGGTTCATGGTACAGACAAAATCGAAGCCTCGGGTGCAGCGGCAGCGGCTACAAGTGCAACGCATCTTTAGGGTCAAGCTGAACGCCTTCCGGAGTCGCCCCGACACCCCCTACTTCTGGCTGCAGCTCGAGGGCCCCCGGGAGAACACTAGCAAAGCCAAGGTAAACAGCCCCCACCCCCAACCCTTTCCATTTTGGTCGCTCCTCTCCTCACTCCCCAGGAGGCAGACGTTTCCAGATGTGCCCGATATGGATTCGGCAGTTTGGCTTTCAGGTACTGGGACATCCTGTCCCTCCTCCAAATCTGCAGCCGAACTTCTTTTCTAGGAGCGTCTTCTCTTTGGAGCTTGTTTCTTTTCAGCCCCACCCCTTGCTGGCATGTCACTGTGTCCCTCCTGTGCCTTGGGAGAGCCTGCACCGTCTATCACCGCACAAGTTTTCCCTGGCCAGGCCCCTGTATTCCCTGCCCTCTTTTTCCATCTAGGCAGCAGTTTAAAGCATTTCTGTGGCCTCTGAGATACATCGTTTTGTTCTCCACCCAGCCTCTGGAAGGCCTGCATTCCCCTGTCTCCTTATATCCTGGGCTACCTTAGTGCTGGAACTGGACACACTCCTAGAGCAATGATGATATTTTACATACGGAAATATTGAGGGGCCTACCCAAGAACTCAGGGTCAGATAGGCATGGGGTGGTGGGTTTCGATCTGAACCCAGGCAGGATGCTGGGCTCCCTGCCTCTCACTTGATGTTATAATGGCCTCTTAACAGGGGCTCTGGGTGGGGTGTAGCCGCCCTGGAAGCCCCTAGCCCTTGGGGATGATAGGTAATCCAGGAGGAAGATAGTCAGCTTTCTGATGAAATGGCCTACGGCTGTGTGGGGCTGGACACTGAACTGGTCAGGTCACAGCTTGTGTCTCCTGTCCCACACGTTTATCCTGCACTTGGGCCTCTCAGTTTCACCCCCAGACTCTGCCAAGGTTGCCCTCTTTGCTCAAATTCCCCTACCTTATCTCTTGGTGGTAAGCATGTACAGGCTCTGTCTGCCCCAGACTGGTTTCCCCAGATAGAACAAGTAAGAGAAAGACAGACCACCCCCCCCATCCTAATTGGTCAAAGCCTTGGATGGGTGAGGCCCAGAACACAGCCAGCAGGAGGGAGATCATCCTGGGAAGGGCCTGCCTCAGCCCCTTGGAGGCTGTTCAGCTAATTCTGACCTGGTGGGGTTAGGGTTGGGAGGTGGGGGGTGGAGGGGACGTGTACGTGTTTGCGCAGAGGAGCCTTTGGGGTTCTTCATCTTTTTGTTACTGTGAATAATCACACTCACTCTCCAGTGGAGCAACATTTTATGATGCGCCCTACTCCTCTGCTGCCTGCTGAAATCCTGGGTGTGGGCTTCTCCAGACCTGCCAGCTCCAGCTCCCACAGCTGCTTCCCTTAGTGTTCCCAGTTCCGTGATCCTGAAAACCCCAGGCTTCCTCTCTGCCCCTTCCCAGGCCCCATTCCCCTGGGAGAAGCGTCTGGTATTACTGAAATGTGAAGGGTTTCTGGGTAACTCTTTCCCTTAATCACACAGATGAATAGAAAGAAGAAATTTTGAGGGCTGGAGAACAGGGAAGTGGGAAGGATAAGATTTTATCTTAGATCTGGGTTTGATGTGCTCTCCCCAAAATATGGCCCAGATAGGTGTGGAGTGAAATTGGGGTTTTCTGCACTGTAATATTCCCCACCCTGGGGAGTAAACCCTGGGAGTACTGAGCCACGTCCCAGCCCTCACTGTTTTATTTTAAAACAGGATCTCACTTAATTGCCCAGGCTAGCATTGAACATGGGATCCTCTTTCCTTGGCCTTCTGAGTAAGCTGAGATTACAGGCATGTGCTGCCATGCTTAGTGACCTGGGCCAAATAATTTGCCCTCCCCTTGAACTGTTTTCCCTATTTCTAAAGCATTACAATAACACTTGTTTCCTGGGTGGAGATTGTAAGAGTCAGCTGAAATAGTGCATACTTAAGTACTTTTGCAAAATGTGGAGCACTATGGGGAGTAAATGTCAGATGTTATTATTAACTAGCTGCATAACTGCACAAGTTCTTTTCCCTCTCGGAGAGTCTTACTGACCTTGTTTGTAAAGTGACCGGTTTGCATTAAACGCTGTGTGAACATTTTCCCGAAGCATAAAGATGTCTTATGGTTTCTGCATGGAGGTGGTGTGGCTGACCCCAGTTATAGCTGTAGGGGCATAGAATCTTGCACTTTGTACAAAGATTTCCTCGTGGAGATTGCAGGGAGAGAGAGGGGAGGAGGATGGCTTGTTTGGGTGGAGGAGCAGAGAAGGATGCAGGCTCACCTGGGCATGTATTTATACGCACTTGGCTTTCCAGGAAAATCTCTGCTAAACCCAAACGCCTTTCAATTGTTTTGTAGTGGTGGGATTTAGGAAAGATGAAAGACATTGCTGTATATTACACTCCCAAGGAGCAAAACACATACTGGGGAAGGGTGAGTTTTCTCTGAGGTAAAATTAGCAAGTGGTGAGGGAAGTTTTAATACTGATTGGAGAACCCAGGGACCAGCCCTGCTCATCCCTCTGCCCTTGCTGGCAATGATGTGAGGCTGTGAGGATATCCTGGGCTGGAAAAAGGAGAGATGAGGGTGTTCCAGGAGGTGGTGGGGACCTAAGACAGAAGCAGAAGAGGTGGCTTCTGGGTGCTGGGCTGTGGGGCAGGCTGAGGCTTGCTGGCTCTGGCTTGGTCTTTAGGTGGAAGCTGAACTGTCCTGCCCCACCTTTACTGAGTGTAACGTGGGAGTCGGTTGTGGTCAGGAGAGCCCTGGACTTGGCTCCTGGTGACCCACTGTTAAGCCACCAAAACTCACAAATACTGCAAATCAGGGATATCTCCCCACCCTGTGCTGATTGGGAAACATTTACCAGCATACCTTATAGTGCTGTGAACACTCAGTCCTTTTTTTCTTTAAATTTAAGTTTTCGTTTTTCAGCTAATATTTAAAAAGTCCATTACTTCTAAAAAATTTTGCTAAAGCAGTGGTTCCCTGCCCTGTCTTTTTCAACTCCCTTTTTAGTCTGTGTGTCCCTATTTACAATGTTTATTCTGGCATCTTTTGATCAATTTTTTTTTTTTTTTTTTTGGTGGAACCGGGGATTGAACTCAGACCCTGACACTTGCCAGGGAAGCACTTATTCCACTGAGCCATCTCCCTGGCCCCTTTTGATCAATTTTGGATGTTATCTTTTCTAGTTCTTATCATATGTGAGGATTTAGCTCCCTTATACTCCCATTTCTTTTGTCTTTCTACATAGTTTCAGTTTTGTGTTATATCTTTATTTAGTAGTTGTCTCTATGCCTGTGAAAATATACATTGAGGCTTACAAAGTATACTATGATTTTATTATCTTTTTCCTTTTTCGATTTCACTGAGGTTAAGAACTCTTTGTTCTTCAATTTACTTGTTTTTCTTTGTATCCATTGCTAATTATTATACCTCCTAGTAGCCTCTCACTATGGTTTTCTACCAGTCCATATACTAGTTAGCTTTTTATCACTGTGATAAAATACCTGAGATGAACAGCTTATAAGGAGAAAAGGTTTACTTTGGCTCATGGCTTCAGAGATCGGTCCATAGTTGCTTAGTCTTCTTCCTTTGGGCCTGTGGTGGCACAGTATATCCTGGTGGGAGCACATAGTGGAGGAAGCTTCTTCATTTCATGGGATCTGGGAATCATAGAGAGAAAGGAAGGGGCCTGGGTCCAAATATTCCTTCCAGGCCATGTGATCTCACTTCCCTTCCAGGAGGCCTCTGCTCCCAAAGGTTCCACCCCATCCCACAGCACCAAGCCGAGGACCAGGCCTTTAGTGCCTGGGCTTTTGGGGACCTTCCAGATCCAACTACACCAGTTATTAGTCTGTCCATTCAAGGTGTTCTTTAAGTTCTAAATTTTTTTCTTGTAGACCTCTTCCTTTTTTCTGGTCACTTTTTTCCAGGCGTGCAGCCTGTCATTCTGAGACTTTGCATGCTGGCCTTAAATGTCTTTACCTTTCTTCTTGGTTAAATTCTTTGTTTCCTGGACTGCTTGTCTTTCCCTTTCATCAAATTAAAAAGATAATACATAACCAGGTATGGAGTCACATATGTGTAATCCCAGCACTCTGAGACTGAGGATCTTAAATTTTAACTCAGCCTGGGCTGAATTTTTAGTAAGAATGTCTAAAAAAATTTAAAAAGTCAAGTGTGTGGAAAGCTGTCATTGGCATATTTTTTGCCACTGGCCTCTGGTCTCTGTCTCTGTCTCTCTGTCTCTCTGTCTCTCTGTCTCTCTCTCTGTGTCTGTCTGTCTGTCTGTCTGTCTGTCTGTCTGTCTGTCTCTCTCTCTCTCTCTCTTTCTCTCTGGCACTGGGGATTAAATATACATCCTTTCCACTGAGTTATATCTGCAGCTCTTATTTTTATTTTGAAATAAGGACTTACTAAGTCCCTAGCTTCTCCATGCTGGGCTCAAACTTGTGATCCACCTGCCTCAGCCTTTCCAAGTGCTGAGCACAGGCCTGTGTCACCACACCTGGCTCAAGGTGCTTGAGTCTAGTTGCCTTCTGTGGTGACAGCTGTCATCCTAAGACAATGCTTGACAAGTAGTCAGTGGTCAGTAATGATTTGCTGAATGGATGAGTAAATTTTGGTGTTTGCCTTCATTGTTATCCTGGGGATTGTCTTTGCTTCTTATATTAGCTCTCCTCTCAGTTTTGTTCCTTGATTTGCTAGAAAGTTACTCTGCAGTGGTGCTATTGATTAAAGGTCCCTTCCAAAACTCATATAAAAATGGAAATAACACTGTGGCAGCATTAAGAAGTGGGACCTTTCAGAGGTGATTAGGTGCTGATGAACAGGCTTCTGTGCTGATGAACAGGCTTCTGCTGTCTGCAGAGAAGATGGTTAATTACTATGAGCTGGGTTTAAGTTGGCCTCTTTCTTGCCCTTTTGTATGTTAGGCTCACTCCTGTGCCCTTTTGCTACATTAGAGCACAGCACAGAGGCCCACTGTCATGCCAAATAGATTTCTGTCCACTATAAATTGCCCAGTGTGTAATATTCTGTTATGGTAGTAGAAAATGGATTAAGAGAAATGGCTTCCTAAAAAGGGTTTTATCTAATAGGTTGGATATCTCTGTGTCTGGATTGCATATCTAAGGGCCGTGTGATTGACAGTTGTCTCTTCTGACTTATACATGGAAATTATTCTCCTTGGGAAATGTGAAGGCATTACTCCATTGATGCCAGGAGCTGATCAGATCCCTGGATACTGGTGGGGAGAGTGGTGGGGAATAGGGACAAAAGACGATATTCAGTGTACAAGGTGATCAGGAGAAACTTGCCTCTAGTGCACAGGCACAGCAATCTCGGTGGTTAACCCACTTTTATTATTAAGCAAGAAGCACGTAGGGCGGGTAGTGTACTTTTCATGGAACAGCAACTGTAGTAAATGGGGAACAACTTAATGGAAAACAAGTCCTTCTCTATATCCATATGCCTACATTCTTTAGATTGTCCTCAGCAGATGTTATCTTGCCTTAGGAATGCTGTGGTTTTGAGCTTTCTCTGTGTAGCCAGGAAGAACATGGCCTTCTGCATACTTTTTTTTGTTCCTAAAGCAGGTCACACTGGCTTTGGCGCCATGGGACCCTTGTCACATAACCTGGTCCCCAATAGTACCCCTTTTTAGTTTTGTAATTATAAAAGTTAAAATAATACAACTTGAGGTTAGATAACGTCTAGGCATCACCTGACTTGATATCTCTTGCAGTAGAAGTGCTGTCATAGCAGTGGACATATTTTGGGGGTATGTGGTAAGTCCTGTATTGTCACCAACTTTTTAGCCTCCTGGGTTGTTTTCTTTACTTGGTTGCATGTCATTGGCCTTGCCACTTGAGTGGTCATCAGTGGCTGAGGTGGGTCTGGTGGCAGCACACTCCACTGTGGGTTTGGGGATTTCCTCTTTCCATGGTCAAACATTCCAACATGGCACCCACGGTGGTGTTCCATGACCTGTTAACTCACAAGCATACCCTCATCCCCATTGTGTCATAATTTGGGGTTTTGCAAAGGTAACAATACAATGCAGGACACAAATTTTATAAGATAATTTTATAATGGACTATCTGAAGAATCATATGCAAAGAGTGCAGGAAATCTGCCCACGTACTAAAGACCAAAGAATCCAGCTGAGGGCCTAGATCCCATGGTAATGTCCTGCATGAGTCCAGGTGAAGACCTAGACCCCATAACAGTGCCTCCCGAGTCCATCTGGAGGCGTAGAGCTCATGCCAGTGTCTCATAAAGTCCTGTTTCACGGATCTTCTCTGGGAAGGCCCAGAGGTCAGTGGTGAAAGTTAGAAAGTCTGTGCCAGCAGGATGAAGAATCTGTCCTAGAAGGCTGAGGGATCTGAGTTGGAGCCAGGAAGCAAAACTCTTAACAACCAGAGCTCCCCTGAGAAATAGTACAGCCATCCTTAGCAACAGTGAGGTCCCAAGCTCATCCAACAATGAGGAAAGCTGAGTTCCCATCAGGAAAGCCAGTGCAACAAGAGCTGTGCACCCACTTCCATTTCTAAGCCAGGAAGCGATACTCAAGATGAGAACCAGAGCTCCCCCAAATTGAACCCTAGCCATTCTCAGCTAAAATGAGGTCTTGAGTTCCTTTGATGATAACAGCTAAGTTTATCAGGAAAGCCAACATGATAAGCTCCTCCAGGAAAACCACTGTCCCTAACAGCTTCCAGCAGCTTCAGCCTCCAAACAACTTCCCAACAGCTTGAAGTGGCTTTTCTCCAGTTCTGCCTCTTATGTTGTCGGCAACAATCCTCAGGTGGGCTTCCCACACCCAGCACTATGCTGGTTCAGTTCAGCTGGGCATTACAAGTTGACCACCAGATGTCAATCCATCACACCATATGATTAACTGCACTGAGCCATCCCAATTTTTCGTTTGGACATCTCATAGGACTTGTACGCTAGGTGTGTTGTCCGTTTGTCCTTTTGCCAATGAATCTCTGATGGAGTGTATTTACTTTTTGCAAGTGGGTTTAAATATTTTAAGGTAAAGACTGCAAGGTCTAACTGTGCCCATGGAGGTAACCATACTCTTTGCTTTTTGTTTCTGTGATTGTTTTTTAAAAAATATTTATTTATTTGTGTGTGTGTGTGTGTGTGTGTGT
>NW_004524883.1:929450-1023707 GCF_000260255.1 Octodon degus
GCATGGTGCACACTGGGTTGGCTCTGTGGGTTATATGGAATATGTGTAAGATGCTTAATATGCCAGAATTGAAAAAAAGGAGGACAAAGTCTTGATACATCAGGGTCCATTGTCTTGATTGTATGAGGGACTCCCACAGCAGCAAAAGCCAGCAAGCAGTGTTGTTGAACATGTCTTACCTTTTTGCTCCCTTGGCAGGTGGTATAAATCATGAGAGTGAGTGTTTATAAAGACATGGACATATTGTAACTGCCCGAGGGATTTAGAACAGGAATTCTTTGTTCAATGATTTATTTTTCTTTTCTTTTTTGTACTGGGAATCAAACTCATGACCTCATGCTTGCCAGGCAGGTACTATGTGGCAGAGCTATATCTCCTGCCCTGTAATGATTTCTTTTATTGCATCGAGGACAAAGACCAGGAGTTGGATTGGTATTCCTTCCCATGGAGGGTAGAATGGTAGTCCCCAACTTGGCTGGAGCAATACATTGTTTATGAATATATCTCATTTTCCCCCAACACTGAACATTGGCATTCTTAAGATATGGCTTTGTTTCTTGTTTCCTCCCAATTCCAAAGTTCTTGGCATAGTCATTTTCTGAACATTTGAGTATTCTGGGTTTTTTTGTTGTTTTTTGCGGTACCAGGGATCTTGGGACATTGCGCTTGCCAGACAGGCACTTAGGCCACTGAGCTATCTCCCGGCCTGCCTTTGAGTACTTTGAAATGTAAATTGAGGTGGCTTTGGAAAGAAGACAATGAATAATAACTGACTTATGAGGAAGTAGGATCCTAAGTTGGAGGTTAAGTGATTAAGTAGTTTGTTAAGTATAGAGCAGTACCATAACACTTGGTTTCAATATTATATATATATATGTATATATATGTATATATATGTATATATATGTATATATATATATAAATATAATTTTTTATTTTTATTTTTTATTTTTTATTTTTGTGGAACCGGGGGTTGAACTCAGGCCCTTGCACTTGCCAGGGAAGTGCTTGTTCTACTGAGCCATCTCCCTGGCTCAATGTCTTTTTAATGTTATCGATGTTCCGCAGATCCTTGGACAAAGGATCTGCGGAACATCGATAACATTTTTACAAGCTCATTGCTTTTAAAATTTGTCTATATCATTTATCTATCTAGTTACTCCTACCTTTTCTCTACATTTTCTTCTTTTGGAGGAAAAAGGTCAGGGTGGGCTCTAGGCAGCACAGTTGTTCCAGGTATTTCTTGGTTGTAAATGTCTGTTATTTCCTCATCTCTTTTCCCTTTTCACGATAGATGGCATCATGGTTAAAACCCTAGACCTTCGGTCAGAGTTCTGAGTGCCCCAGCCTACCCAGGTGATCTTGGACTTGTAGCTTTCTTTCTCATCTAAAATGGGAATGATGGTAATTTCCTTGTTTAGATGAGAGGACAAATGATAGTGATAATGTGTATAAGGTGCCTGGTACATGTTAAGTTATATAATAAATTTACTTCAGATTTATTATGTTGAAAATTATATCAGTTTCTGTAATTATCAATTAAAAACATTGAATAGTTGGTGGAGCAGTAAGTATTTTAAGCTCTTTTTAAAAAGAAAAAGAGCTGGGTGTAGTGGTTTGTACTTCTAATCCCAGTATTTGTGAGGCTGAGGCAGGATTGCAGCAAATTCAAGGCCAGTCTGGCTACATGAGTTCAAAGCTAGCTCAAATTACATAGCCAGATCCTGTATCAAAAACCAAAATCCAAAACAAAATAAAACAACAAAGAGAAACCACCAATTTTCTTACCCAACACACTTGTTCATTTTTATATACTGCTTTCATAGTATCGGATGTGGGATACATGGGGTAGGGGACATTTGTTAAGGTGCGTGTTCTCTGCACCTTGTTAGATTCGCCCTCACAGAGTACCCTTGATGAAGCTGAGGTTCAGGTTGAGCTGGCTTAGGCTGGCCATCAGGGTTTGTGCTGTTTTGGACTGGTTGAAAAGAGATTGGGTATATTGCAGGTCCTTTGGGAAGAGGTTGAAGGTAAGGTAAGTCCATGGTCTAAATTGGGTAGAAGAGGTCTGCATAATTCTGAGCAGCAAGGGTGCCTGGATCCCGAGCAGAGATGTGGGGAGGTCTTCAGGATGGCGCTTGGACATCTCAAATGGAGCATTTGTCCCCTAATGGAACTGTGAGGAGAGGGATGATTGTCACAGACACTGGGAGGTGGAAGGGTGTGAAGGTAGATGCAGTCTACATGGGCTGGCAGACGAAGAAGGACCTTGGAGCCTATGTGGCTGTGCTGGTGGGATCTGGCTCGAGAGCAGAGGAGCCCATCCTCTCCCAAGAAACTTGCTTATTCAGGGAGGAGAGGCCTTTGTGATGGTTATTTATTGCGTGCTTTTGTGAGGTGTTTCTCTGGACAGGAACCTAGCACCTTATCTCCTGTCTGTTTTAAGCAACAGAGTTACCATAGTTACAGGTAATCCTAGAGAACTTCTGGATGAGATTAAGGTAGAATCCCACAGGATTACCAGGTAGGCACTGTGCAGTTAGCCAGAGGAGATGAAAGGCATCTGGTTTTAGATGGATGTGGGCTGTGATTCTGGCCCCACTCACTCTCAGCCTGTGTGTGTCTTTAGGTCAGCTATGTAGCCCTTGTGAGCTGCCAAAAGGAAACAGGCAGTGTCGAGGACTGCCCTAAACACTTCTTAGGTGTCAGCTTGCTAAAGCTTTCATCCTAATGAGGCAGGAGCCATTAGTATCCCCATTTTATAGATGGGGAAACCCCCTAGAGGAACTCGGGGGAAATAATTTGCCCCAAGGGTAGGTTGCCCAAGCTCTTCCTTCTGCAGAGTGCTCAGCAGTGTGGGGCCCCTTTCCGTCTAGCTTTCCCACAGTTTCAGAATCCCAAAGCAGGAGTGGACCAATAAGTGTTCATTTTAACTTGCCATTTTATATGTGAAGAGACAAGAGCCCCTGAGAAGATTTCCCACAATCCGAATGTGTTGGTCAAGTTGGAACTAGAATTAGGTCTCTTTGACTTCAAGCCTGGTTCTTTTCCCTCCTCATCCTCAGATTTCTGCCAGCATTCCCTGGGAAGAAATGAATGCATAAAGGACAGGATCAGGAGGGGGTGGCTGCCCTGGGAGAATGAACAGGGGAGACACATGTTCAGTAAGGGCTGTCAGGGGGGCGTGGGACAGAGCCAGTGGCAGCCTGTGACAGACTGGCTTCCTTTGACTCTCCATGTGCCCAGGAATACCTGAAGGGCCTGTGCAGTCCAGAGCTGTGGAAAGAGGTCCGCTACCCGCCAATGCTGCATTGTGCCTTCCTCGGCGCCCAGGGCCTCTTTTTGGATTGCCTCTGCTGGAGCACCTTGGCCTATCTGGTGCCTGGTCCTCCTGGCTCTCTGATGGTAGGCGGGCTCACCGAGTCTTTCACCATGACCCAGAACTGGCTGGAGGAGTTGGTAGCACGGCTGCACTGGGGCCCTGCACCTTTGCTGACCCCCCGGGGTATCTGGGAGGCTGAGGTGACCCGGGCCTTTGGGGCCTTGGTATGGATCCGTGGTGACCAGTATGCAGGGGACCTGCTGCAGCTGCCCCCAGCTGTTCAGGAGTTGCTGTTGAGCTTGGTGCGGGATGCTGCGGGCAAGGAGGACATCATTGAGTGGCTCAGCCACTTCGGCATCTCCAGCACCTGTGCCGGTCCAGAGGTCCTGATCAGCCCTCCCCAGCAGCAAAAGGAAGACTCAGCTGTGGTGTCCACAGGAGACAGTCCTGGGCCCTTCCTTGAGATGGGGACCTTCCAGATTGAGGGCCCAGAAAATCCGAAGAGAGTAAACAGCCTGGGAGCCACCAAGTCCTTGATCCCATTCCAGAACACCCTGCAGGGGACAACAAAACAGCTGGTACGGTAAGTTCTGGGCAATGAGTCTGGCTTCTCTGACCCTTACTCCTTCCCTATACCCCAAGGAAATGATGATAATTTGGGAAAAACTGGCCTTCCTACCTTTTCAATAAACTTGGGCTTCCTCTAGGGTCAGTTCCAACAACCAAAGTGGTACGGACAGCGCGCAAGAGGAAGGGCTGGTACAAACCAGCAGCAGCCAGGACTCTCCAAACCACACACCAGCCTTGTTGCAGCAAAAGCAGGTCCAGAAGGTAGAGAAATTCCTCTTCAAGCCTCCGGTGTCAGCTCTGGGTGTGTGTCCATCCTGGAAGGCCTGGGCCCCAGGACCAGCCTTTGGGCCCTTGTGGCCGGGGACTATTGCTGCAGCCTTCTGGAGGATCAATGAACTACATTCTCTGCACCTGGCCTGGCTTCTGTCTCAGGCATGCTTCAGTCTCCCATTCTGGCAGAGACCACTGGGCCCCGTTCAGCTGAAGCTGCCAGGGCAGAGTGCTTTGCCCTTAAATCTAGAGTGGAAGCAGAAGGAGCTGACTCCTTTGCCTAGTACAGAAGGCCCCGCTTGTAGACCAGATGGGCAGCTGGGAGGAGAGGCAACTCTCCAGACCTGCCCAAGGCCAGAGACACCCCCAAGTAAAGTCATGAGTTTATTTGTGGTCCCAGGAGGCTCTGGTGAGAAGGACAAGGTTAGCTCAGGACGTCTACATACAGCTTCTACCGCCCAAGCTGGAGATAAACGAGGGAACCAAGGAGGTGTGCAGAAGGACTGTAAGTGGCTGGTAAAGGGGCCCTCTCCAGTGCCACCCACAGGACAGGGGGCACCCACAGCTCAAGGTAGGCCCATGGCTGAAGGGGGGCTCACAACCCAGTCAGCACCTGGAGTTCAAACGGTGCCTGAAACTCTCAAAGTGCCCATGGCTGCAGCAGTGCCCAAAGCTGAAAACCCAGCCATAGCTGAAAGGCAGCCTGCAGCTCCCAAAGTGCCTTTGGCTCCAACAAAGCCTACTGTTCCCGTGGAGTCCACAGCTCCAAAAGCTGCTGCCAGTCAACCAGCATCAGTTTCACAAGCTCAAGTGACAACTACAGTGCCAAAAACTGCCATGTCTCAGAAGATGCCTGCAGCCAAAACATCACCTGCAGATCCCCAAACACTCAAAGCTCACAGTGGGCCTGTGACTACATTGGGGTCTGCAGCTCCTAAAATATCTGCAGCCCCCAAAGCACCTGCAGCTCCTAAAACATTTGCAATGCCCAAAGCAGTTGGAGCTTCTAAAGCCTCAAGAGTTCTCAGAACATCTGCAGTCCAGAAGGTGCCTACAGGTGAAGGGCCAACCTTGGATGTAGCCAGACTTCTAAGTGAGGCCCAGCCTTTGTCAAGAGGTGATGCCTCCTCACCAAAGGGCCAGGGGGAGCCTGGAAGGCAGTGTGCCCAGCCCAGCAGCAGTAAGCACCAGCTTCAGGCAGAGGGACTTCTGAAGGATTGGGAGGGGGGCCCAAGGCAGTCACCTCGCCACCCACAGGCAAACAGCATAGTGACCAGCTTTCAGAGATACCATGAGGCCCTGAACACACCCTTTGAGCTGAACTTGTCAGGAGAACCCGGGAACCAGGAATTGCGTAGAGTGGTCATCGATGGCAGCAGCGTGGCTATGGTGTGAGTAGCCGTGGGCATGTCTGGGCTGGGGACGCTGGGAGCTGGGGCAGGAAAATCATGAGCAATGGAGTATGGGCATCCCATCCTGACCCATATAAAAGGCATAGGGTTCAAATGGGGAAAGGATAGAAGGGAAGTGACACATTGAACAGCCACTACATGCTAAGCATTGTGTACCAAATTGTCCCAGCAGCCCTGGACAGGAGGGTGTCTTCTCCTTTTTGCAGACAAACAAGGAGGTGAGGAGTCTTGCCTAAGGTCTCTGAGTTAGCCAGGAGCTGGGCCAGCCTCTAGGCCCAGGTGTGCCCAATGCCAGGGCCAGGGCTTCTCACAGGCCAGCTTCTTAGCATACAGCCTAAGCATCAAGGCCCAGTACAGACCTCTTCTGAAGCCACTCCGACCCTTAGACACTGCCCTCCCTGCAAAGTGCTTACTGCTGTACAGGTCTTGGTGTGCACACAAGCGAGGCTGCTTAATTTCCCATGTAGCACTATAGTTATTCATGCTGCACAGTCTTTGCACATAGTAGCCAGGCAGAGAATTTTTGTGTACTTCAGCTCTAAAATAGAGGTCTTTGAGTGTGAAGCTGCTCTGTTCCTCTCACCCTCTGCATTATATACATGTGCACACACATGCACACAGGCAGTATCTGGAATTGCTGTGTACCCAGGAGCTGCTCACAGAATGTTTGAGGATGGAGGGCAGGGAGAGGGCGTTGGGGTGTCTTTGGTACTCAAGCTGCTCCCCGACTTCCCATCACCCCTCAGGCATGGCCTCCAGCATTTCTTCTCCTGCCGAGGCATTGCCATGGCAGTGCAGTATTTCTGGAACCGGGGACACCGAGAGGTTACTGTGTTTGTGCCCACCTGGCAGCTGAAGAAGAACCGAAGGGTGAGAGGTGAGGTGTGCGCTGTCCAGTCTGCCCCCTGGCATCACCACGGCTTCCTTTGCCTTTCCGCTTCACTTTCCAGCACTCCCCATGGCTTTTCCCATGTAGTCCTTCCTCTGACTGCTTTTGTCTTCTGTCTTCCACTCTCAGAGAGCCACTTTCTGACGAAGCTCCACTCGCTCAAGATGCTTTCGATCACACCCTCGCAGCTGGAGAATGGCAAGAAGATCGCTACCTATGATTATAGGTGCGCCGCTCCCCAGGCCTCTCTGTGGGGCTCAGGTTGGGTTTGGATGAGGTATCAGGTGTGATCCTTCCACATCTTCTCTGTGGAAATGGTGGCAGATGTATTGGGGGATCGTTCTGAGAGGATGGGGTGAGGCACACTTGAGGACAGGGCTTGAGGTTGGCTCTACTCAAACCCAGGAGTTGCTCCTGACTTTGGGATTCCAGTGCTCCATTTCCCAGAGTTAACTGGCTTCCTTCATCAAGGACTGTGGTCCAAGGCCCACCGCTTTTGGTCAGACAAGCCAGGTAACGAACTTATGCCTCCACTGAACATCACAGGTACTTCAGGCTTTTGGCTACCACTTTAGGTTGAAGTTCAAGGGGCTGCATCACCCTTTTTCTTCTCCAAGGCCTGGCATTGGAGGAGCTATGTGTGTAGAAAATGCCTTGGGCAAGGCTCTGGAAATGAAGTTAGACTGGCTGCATCTGCGTGACTGCAGAGTGCCTCTGTGCCTCCTGCCTTTGGGTGCCAGCTCTTTAGTGAGACTGCAGGACCTGGGTAACCTGTGTCCCTACCTCTGATGGGGTGAATGGGGCCTCCCAAAGTGGTTCTGGATTGGAGCTGATGTGAGCAGACAGAAAGGTCTTGGCTTCACTAGGTACCTCCCATGCTGGGCAGGGAAATGTTCCATTTCTCCCCTGCTTTTCCCAAGATGTGACATCCATCCAGTCTTGGCCCAGGAAAGGCTGACAGGACTTCTCAGGTCCTTCTTTCCCCAGTGGGCCAGGGGGCCAGGGTAAGATCTTTTTAAGTCTCTCAATTCAGGCCTGGGTTTGAGGGAAGATTTTTTTTTTTTTTTTTTTTTTTCTATGTAAAGTCCCTCTGCTGGGCGCTTGTGGGATACCATCTTGGGGTAGCCAGGATGACTATCTTCAGAAATGCTAAGAAGTAGATAGCCTTTGCTATCTGTCTTGGTCACAGTGCTCCTTAGAGGAGAGGATCACCTATTTATTTTTATTTTTATTTTTTTGTGGAACCGGGGATGAACTCAGGCCCTTGTGCTTGCCAGGCAAGTGCTTATTCCACTGAGCCATTCCCCAGCCCCAAGGATCACTAAAAACAGATTTTTAAAATTCAGGTTTGTGTTTTTGTGTTTATATATGTATCATTTCGTGGCATGCATATGAATGTTGTCCATTGGTGAAGAATATGGGAATATTTGTGCATATGCTGTGCAGCAGGGAGTGAGCTAGATGTGCAAATGCATGGTCTCATTCAACTTAATTTTTACAGCAATATCAGGCAGGGATTTCATGCCTATTTTATGAATCAGAAACATAGGCAGGAAATATACATATATGAAGGGGGTAGGTGTCTGTGTGTGTTTGTATATGTAATAGGGGTGTGTGTTGGTATGTACAGCTGAGGTGTGTGCACCCTCCTAGGGGCCTGCTGGGGACCCTCGATGGCTGCAGGGGAGGAGGTGTGCTGTGGAGCCCCGACTCCCTGACTGCAGGGCACTGCTTTTGTCTGGCACACCTCTCTGTGAAGCTGCAAGTTCACTTTCTCAGGGGACCCAGAAAGCGATGGGGCTGGTTCTTGGGTCATCAGTGGCTCCTTTTTCACCTTCAGGTTCATGGTAAAGCTGGCAGAGGAGACAGATGGCATCATTGTTACCAATGAGCAGATTCACACCCTGATGAATAACTCTTCTAAGAAACTCATGGTGAAAGATCGGTGAGTCAGCTGCCTGGGGTGGGAGCCACTCTTGTCCTTTTGATGTCATCTGGCAGAGCAGATGATGTGCTCTGGAGAGGGTGCTGGATAAGGCTTACTAGCACCTTCCGGGAGGTGGGGGATCCGCCAGGCAGTAGCAGGGCATGGGAAAGTCGGGGTTCATCTAAGACCAGGCCCCTTTCTTTTCTGGGCCCAGCCTGCTGCCCTTCACATTTGCGGGGAATCTCTTCATGGTACCAGATGACCCCCTGGGCCGTGATGGCCCCACCTTGGATGAGTTTCTGAAGAAGCCAAACAGGTAATGTATGAGACTCTCCTGAGAGTAACCAGAAGCTTTCCTTGACTGCTAGCCAACTTTGTTTGCAGCTCGGACTCAATGATTACAGGCATGCACCACCATGCCTGGTCTCCATGGCCAGCTCCGTGTACCTGGGGGTGGGCCCGGTGCAGCGTGTGGTGCCAGGGATCAAACCCCAGTCCCTGTGTTTGCCTAAGCAGGTGCTTAGTCCATTGAGCTCTCTTTGGCTGGCCCTAGGTTTTTAACATTTGATGCATGCTTCATGCTTTGCATAAGTATCTTTCCATAACTGACATTTTTGACCTTTTTTTGGCATGGGGGAATGGAGTTCAGAACCCTGAGCTTGCCAGGCAGGTGCTGTGCTGCTGAGCTAAATCCCTGGCTCTCATAACTAGCTTTTGTGTTCAGTGTTTTACTTTTCTTTTTTTTTCTTAGATGCATGCCACATTAATTCATATAGTACATTTTAGTGTCTGTGCAGTCTTCTGTTATGTGAATGCCTGTGCAACAAACTTAACTGTTTTCTAGTTGAGGGCTTTTTGACCTTTTGTTTCAGGTTTTGTTTTTTTGAGACAAGGCATTCAGGCTGACCTTGCACTCCTGCCTCAGCCTCCCATATGCTGAGGTTACAGGCATGTGCGTCATACCTGGCTATTTCTATTTTATGACTTTGGTGCTATTACAGCACTGAACTTCAGGTAGATGTAAATGCCCACTGGCGTTTATGGATGAGGGACCTGAAACTCAAGTGACTTTTGAGGTCACTTTGCTGGTATTAGCAAAATGGGTGTGTAGCCACTCTGATTCCCTCCAACCATGTTGATGCCCGCCCTTCAGTACCTTGTGCCCAGCAGCGGGCCTTGGTTGGTATGCTCTGAACTGGGTGCTGCTCCCCAGGCTTGACCCTTGGTCTCATTTCTCCTCTCACGTTGCCTGTATCCTGGGGTTAGGCTGTACACTGCCAGTCATCCTTTATCAAACCACTGATTTAAAGCTGGGCTAAATGCAGCCTGCTCAGTGCAGTTTTGCTTTTGTGTTGAAGTTCTGGTAGATGCAGAGCTGAAGCAAGAATTCACAGGTTAGGGCCTGACTGGCCCAGAAAGGGAACTGGCATTCAGCCCAGTCTCAGAAACAGGATGGGGCAGGGCTTTGGAATGGGGCAGGGCTCTGTGGGGTATTCATAGGTGTATCTTTTCCCTTGGATGACCTTGGCGGGGTGTTGTCCCCTCTGCCCCTTCCACTTGTTTTATAGGTTGGACACAGACGTTGGAAACTTCCTGAAGGTGTGGAAGACCCTTCCACCCAGCTCAGCCAGTGTCTCTGAGCTGAGTAATGGCCCTGACCCTAGGCCCTTGGAGGGCCCACAGTATGTGGAAGAAGCCAGGGAGAAGAAGGAGGAAAGGCAAAATGAAGAGTGGAGAGAGGGGCAGGGAACACTGGAGTGGGCTGAGGAAGATGACTTGGACTCTTCTCTGGCATCAGTGTTCAGAGTTGAGTGCCCCTCCCTTTCTGAGGAAATTCTCCAGTGTCTCAGCCTCCATGACCCTCCTGACGGGGCTCTGGACATTGACCTCCTGCCAGGGGTGGCCTCTCCCCACCTGGGCATCCCCTGGGATGGGAAGGCTCCCTGCCAGCAGGTCCTTGCGCAGCTGGCCCAGCTCACCACCCCCAGCAACTTCACTGTGCTATCCTTTTTTGTGGGGTTCATGGACTCCCACCAGGATGTCATCCCTGACTATGAAGCCCTCATGGGCCCTTTACACAGCCTCCTCAAGCAGAAGCCAGACTGGCAGTGGGACCAGGAGCATGAGAAGGCCTTCCTGTCCCTTAAGCGAGCCCTGGTGTCTGCCCTCTGTCTGGCGGCCCCCAATTCCCAGCTGCCCTTCCGCCTGCAGGTGACAGTGAGCCAGGTGGCCCTGACAGCCATCCTCTCCCAGGAGCACTCAGGGAGGAGGCATCCCATTGCCTATACTTCGAAGCCCCTGCTTCCTGATGAAGACAGTGAGGGCCCCCAATCAGGCGGGGACAGCCCCTACGCTGTGGCCTGGGCCCTCAAGCATTTTTCCCGTTGCATTGGAGACACCCCCGTAGTCCTGGACCTTTCCTATGCTTCCCGGCCCACTGTGACTTCTGAGGCTCCAGAGGGCCGCCGGCTTCCCAAAGCATGGTTGATCCGATGGTCCCTTTTGGTACAAGACAGAGGCAAGAGAACCCTGGAATTGGCCCTTCTCCAGGGCCTACTAAGGGAAAACCAGCTGCTGACGCCTGCTTCTGCGATGCCTCGTTTCTTCCAGGTTCTGCCTCCTTTTTCTGACCTGTCCACTTTTGTCTGCATCCACATGTCGGGCTACTGCTTTTATCGTGAGGATGAGTGGTGTGCTGGTTTTGGCCTCTATGTGCTGTCTCCCACCAGCCCTCCTGTCTCCCTGTCCTTTTCCTGCTCCCCTCACACCCCGACCTATGCTCACCTGGCAGCTGTGGCCTGTGGCCTGGAGCGATTTGGCCAGTCTCACCTCCCTGTGGTTTTTCTCACCCACTGCAACTGGATCTATAGCCTCCTCTGGGAGCTCTTGCCCCTGTGGAGAGCCCGGGGCTTCCTCTCCTCAGATGGTGCTCCACTACCTCACCCAAGCCTGCTCTCCTACATCATATCCCTCACCTCTGGTCTTTCATCCCTTCCATTCATCTATAGAACCTCCTACCGGGGCTCTCTGTTTGCTGTAACAGTGGATAACCTGGCCAAGCAGGGTGCCCAAGGGGGTGGGCAGTGGTGGAATTTGCCAAAAGATGTGCCAGTCCCTGTTGTGATTCCCCAAGCTGTGGGCAAGAGGCCTAACTTGCTGGCATTACAGCTGAGTGACAGCACGCTAGCTGATATCATTGCCAAGCTTCGTGCAGGGCAGAAGTTGTCTGGCTCCTCCCCCTTCAGTTCTGCCTTCAACTCGCTCAGCCTTGATAGAGAGAGTGGGGTGCTTATGTTCAAGGGTGATAAAAAGCCCAAGGTCTGGGTAGTCCCAAGGCAACTCCGGAGGGATCTCATTTTCTCTGTGCATGACATCCCCATGGGGGCCCACCAGCGACCAGAGGAGACCTACAAGAAATTGCGGTTCCTGGGATGGTGGCCTGGGATGCAGGAGCATGTGAAAGATTACTGCAGGAGCTGCCTGTTTTGCATCCCCCGGAATGTCATAGGCAATGAGTTAAAGGTCATTGAGTCCCCGTGGCCACTCAGATCAACTGCCCCCTGGTCGAACCTGCAGATCGAGGTGGTGGGCCCGGTCACCATAAGCGAGGAGGGCCATAGACACGTGCTCATTGTGGCTGACCCCAACACCCGGTGGGTGGAGGCATTCCCGCTGAAGCCCTACACACACATGGCTGTGGCCCAGGTGCTGCTTCAGCATGTGTTTGCCCGGTGGGGTGTGCCAGTGAGGCTGGAGGCAGCCCAGGGCCCCCAGTTTGCCCGGCATGTCCTGGTAAGCTGTGGGTTGGCCCTGGGAGCACAGGTGACCTGCCTGAGTAGGGACTTGCAGTTCCCTGGCCTGGTCAGCTCAGAGGTCTACTGGGAATTCAAGCGGGCCCTAAAGGAGTTTATCTTCCTGCATGGCAAGAAGTGGGTGGCCTCCCTGCCCCTGTTGCACCTGGCCTTCAGGGCTGCCTCCACAGTGGCCACGCCATTCCAGGTCCTCACAGGAGGTGAGAGGAGGCTCAACGAACCCCTGTGGTGGGAAATGAGCAGTGCTAATATTGAAGGGCTCCAGATGGATGGCTTTCTGCTGCAGCTAACTCAGGAGCTGTTGGAGCTACACTGGAGGGCAGCTGAGAAGGGCACTGAGAAGGCCGACAACAGGCGCTTCAAGCGGGAGAGCCAGGAGAAGGAATGGAATGTGGGTGACCAGGTCCTCTTGCTATCCCTCCCCAGGAATGGCAGCAGTGCCAAATGGGTGGGTCCCTTCTATATTGGGGACCGGCTGAGTTTGTCTCTCTATAGGGTGTGGGGTTTCCCAACCCCAGAGAAGCTGGGGTGCATCTATCCCAGCAGTTTGATGAAGGCTTTTGCCAAGAGTGGCACACCCCTGTCTTTTAAAGCCTTGGAGCAGTGAGCTGAAGTGGTGGAGCCCCCTGCCCAGCGAGCGAGCGCTGGGTTTCTGCTGCTAGGCCTCCACCTGCCTCCTGCAGTGCTCTCAGCCCTTTGGGGCCCTCTGTTGTGCCTTGTGTAGAGAAGTCGCTTTCTAAAGCTTTGCTGAGTTGCCTTGAACTAGGGACCAGTGTCCTCATGGAAACAACTCCACTTTTGGGGTATTTGGAGAATTTGCCAAAGGCTGTCAAATGTGTGCCTGTGGTGATTTTACACTGGGGAGTAGAAGGTCTCCTTATTAAAGCAGGCCAGGTTCAGAGTCTTTCCCCAAGTACCTTCTTCCCCCTTCACACATGTAGATGTATGGCGCACACGCACATGTGCACACACGCCTATCTTGTTCCTGGCTGTCTGAACCATGAAAGTGTGATGCTCCAGACTCACAGTTGGAACCACAGCCCTCTCCCAAAGAGGAACCTTGAATGCAGCACTGCCCTTCAACCTGTGTTTCTGGGGAGCCTCTGCCCTTGGGGTTGTCACTGATTTGAATCTACATTTGAATCAATGGAGAGGCAGCCGGTGCCTTAGCTTCACAGCCAGCTTTCTTAGGCTGGGCTTGAACTTGCCTGCTATCTGGGAAGGGCTGGCATTCTGGGCCTTGAGGGCAGTAGCTCAGGATGGGAAGGATGGCCAGCCTCAAGTCACCCACTTGTCAGCATGGGAAAGACAGGGTGGGATAAGTTGGTCTACCTCATTTGACTCCAGCTGATGGAGACAACTCCTGATCCCTATTGTGATGGTGTTGGCTGCACAGGGGTCAAAGATCTTGATGCCAAGTGTGGCATCTCTACTCAGAGAGCTGCTTCTACTAGACCAAGGGGCCTTGGCCTCTGTTTTAAGGCTTCAGAATTGAGTTGTCTTTTTCCTCTCAATCCTGCCCAACCCCATCCCAAAGCCCATGTCCCTCCTCTTTTTGCCTCCACTGTTGCCTGTATCCTTAGACACTAGGTAGTATGATTGCTTTGTCTGGAGCCCCCTCCTACCCTCCATTCCTCTGAACCCCTAGCTCCAGACATGTACTCTACAGAGATTGCTCTTAGTGAGTGAGCTCTCATGGGTGTGTGTGTGTGTGCTTGCACTCAGTCCTCTGAATTGGGGCTGCTGCTGAACAGCCAGTCTAGGTCAAGGCCAGCACTGTGTCTCCCTGGCTCAGCCGGAGTAGTTTCTCCAGACGCTGAGCCAGGAGAGAGCTTAGCGTCAAACCCAACTTGCTTGTTATACAGCAAAGGAAAGAGGACCGAAGAAGGGGACTTGATCATAGTCACACAGCTAGTTGGTGGCTGAATTGGGGCCAGGATTAAGTTTACTAACTCACAGTTCACTGTGAAAAGTGTTCTGATAACAGATTCAAGCAAGAGAATCCTTTCAAATTCTGTACTCATCTGTTGTGTCATTTTCCAACTCTGGTGGATAAACTACCTGGATGTTGCCCTTAAATCCATTCCAGTTGTTAATCCTATGTGGGAATGAATGACTGAGTGACAGTGGGGAATCTGGAAAGATTGGCAGTAGTGTTTTTAGCACATACTCTATATTCTCACTCACCCTTGCCCCTTCTCCTCTTCCTCCAGTTCCCTAGTGGCATTTCCAACCTCACTCGCCCCCCACCCCCGCCCTCTGTGCGGTGTGCTTTCTCCCTGTCAACTACAACTTTGATCTGTACCTGTTTCTTAAGTGAATTTTTTCATTTTGTCAATAAATGAATTAAACTGGAACCAACCAATGTTTGGTACTTTTTAAAGCTTCAGGCTCAAGACAGATGGGGCTGGGAGATAGCTCAGTCGTATAAGCGTCAAGGTCAGGAGTTTGATCCTGGTTCTGAAAAAAAAAATCACTGCATATTCAATTAAGGTGGGGTTGGGTTATTTTTGGGGTATGGCTGCTCTTAAGGCCTGGATAGCATCTCTGTAACATCACATCGCTCAAGCGTAGATCACTTAGTTCCTGCACAGTTGAGACCAGGTGCAGGGAGTGATAGCCTTCAGGACCTCACAGCTGGTTCTCGGCAGTGCTGGAGGAGAGCCAGACTCCCAGGTTGGTGCTCTTGGAGTTCAAGTCCTGGAATGAAGAGGAATGGTACCTGGTTGGAGAGCAGAGTGACAACTACTGAACCAGCTCATTTGCATTGGACACTTGATCGACCTAGATTTGGATATGACTGCTCGGAAACAGTACATGTATGCCCTGTTTCAAGGTCTGTTTCCCCATCTGTAAACTGTAGAGCCACAAATCCTAAATTATGGGATGATGTGTGGATTACAGGAAATCTGTGTAAACAAGCTAGCCTATAGTTTGGGCAAAGAGTAAGCTTGCATACCCTTCCTGCTCAGGAACTCTTGCTGTTCTCATTTAGACCCCTGACCAAGTTTCCTGATGCTTGGAGCTTTTCTCATCCACCCAGCTTTCCTCTCTGCAGGGGCACAGGAATGGAGGGGCAAGAGGGAGCTGCCCTTCCCGAGAGCTTACCAGCTGCACACTCACTCATCCAGGTCTGGTAGTGCACCTCCTTTTTGCCAGGCTTGGTCTACTACGGGGTGGATAATAGGTAACATGACTGACCTGGGCTCTGCCTAATTGGTGCCCACAATTTGTGAGGGAGAAAAACAATTGAAGGAACACACACAATACAGGGTGGTAAGGAAAACAGCGAGGAATAGGAGCCCATGGAGGGAGACCTGGGGTCTCAGCTCACACGTCATTCAGAGGGCTCTTCCTGGAACACTGTCATCCAAAGTAACATTCTGTCCTAATACAGGTCAGAGAGCAAGGATTCAGAACTCACATGATTAGAAAGGTGGCTGGGAAATAATTCCTTTATTTTTATATTTATTTATTTGAGACAAGATCTTATTGTACAGTCCAGGCTGACCTTGAACTCGAAGTGATCCTCCTGTCTCCACCTCCCAAGTGCTGGGATTACAGGTGTGTGCTACCATGCCTGGCTATCCTTGTATTTTCTATTCTAGACAACCTCAAGAAATAATGTTTTTTACCGCACTGTTTTCCAAGCCTTCTAATGCTAAGATACTTTTCTTCGCTATTGAACAATTTACAAGAGCTGACCGGACATTTATGATTACCCATATTTTGGGAGGGCAGTGGTGAATAAATGAGGTTTGTCCGCGATCTAGCACTGTGGACATGGAACAAGCAGCTACTGTTTCTCATTTATAACCATTACAGTTCTTCTTATGTGGGGCACTGGCAAGGCAGGTGGGCTTCCTATGTCTTCAACAGAGGACTTAGAAAGTAGCCAGTGTGCAGAGAGTCCCATGACTTAAGGCAGACTAAACATAAAGCCTGTGCTCTATCCTAGTTCCTATGTTACAAGGTAGATAAACATCCTTGTGTTTGTAGATAGAAGTGAACATACTTGGAAGAAAATATTGTAACAAATAAAATATCACTAGAAAATAGTCATCCTACTTGTTTAAAATTGCCTAACCCCCCCTGGGATACTCACAAGTTTTAACTTTTTGTTAATTCACACTGTAACAGCAATTTATATATATTGAATATTTGCTTTGTGCTAGGTACTGGTCTAGGTGCTTCCTATCGCTGTGAGGTAAACAAAATTAATCTTTTCTTTTTGTGGCTGGCTGGTATGGCATATGGTGCCAGAGATCAAACCAGGGTCCCTGTACTTGCCTAAATTTGCCTAAGCAGGCATTTTAGACCACTGAGTTGTCTTGCTGTCCCTAATCTCCATTTTATAGAGGGAGCAAATGAAGCACAGGTAGGTGAAGGTCATGTGCACTGGCAGTTAGGTGCAGCTACTGAGGGGTCGGATCTGAATGGGCCTCCTATACCTGCCACTTTAATTGCTATTAAGATGCCTCTCACACAAGTATTTTCATCTCAGAGCTAATCTCTTAATCCCTTAATGTATGACCTCTTCATCTTTGATTAATGCATTATGTAGCATCAATTACAATTTCTCCAGTTCAGTGTAGCCCAGATTAAGATGACTTTCTTAAAATGGTCTTGGTTTACCTTTGTTGAGTCTAAGGTTGATATCCCTGGTCCTGTTACGTTTTGGTGTAAGTGACATACTCTTTTTTTCTCCCTCAAGATTGTTCTTTTTGGGGGCTGGTGAGATGGCTTAGTGGTCTAAAGCACCTACTTAGAACAAGCTTAGCAAAGCACATGGACCGTGGTTCACATGCCAGCCAGCCCCGCCCCCAGGCGGGCTGAGCTGGCCACACACACACACACACACACACACACACACACACAAATAAATAAATAAAATAAATAAATTTTAAAAAAGAGTGTTCTTTTTCAGATTGTTAAAATTTTGTAGATGGTACAATGTGAAACAGCAGAGATTGCAGCTACTGGATTGTGAAGGATCTCACAGAGCATGGTAAGAAATGTAAATTTCATTCTGAAGCCCACCAGGAGATGGTAAAGGGCCTTAGACCATGAAATTTTCTTAGGTAGATCATTATGACAACTTCCAAATGAAGAAAGGATTGAAAGGAAGTAAAACTAGAGGCCAAGAGACCAGTTAGGAAGCTTTGATAGAAATATAGCTTAGATATTGGTGGCTTGAGCCAGTGTAGGTGGGAAAGCAATGAATAGAACCAATGGATGTGAGCACTGGGTAAGAGGGCATGAGAGAGTGGTGGCTGTGGAGAGTGGCTGTTTTCTGGTTTGGGTAACAGGGAAGTTCTTCCACAGGTACACAGAAAGAACAAAGAAGAGAGAAAAGCTATAGTTATCAAAGCATTTAAACTCAAATTGTAGGATGTTGAACTTAAGACAATGTTAGGGCTTGTATCTAGATGTCCCCTTCAAAGCTTCATATGCTCATAAGTTGGGGTTTTCAGAGCGGGCTGGGCCTAGGGAATGCAATACTAGAATTAAGGGTGGATGGCACAAATTAGTCCACTTACTGGAACTAGCATAGTTCTGGGTGGTATCACCCAAAAGTTTGGATGGGATGAAAGAGAAAGGCAGGTTAGGTGTTGGCTGCAGCTTGTGTCACCGTTTGCTGCCTTCTGTTTGCCATACCATGAACTGTTTTACCTCTGCAATGTCCTTCTGCCTTACTACCTTGCCTTGAAGTCAGTTGACTATGGACAGAAACCTTTTCACACTGTGAACTGAGATAAATTGTTCCCTCATTTAACTTTGGGTGTTAGGCATTTTGTGTCAGCAATAAAAAAAGTAACTAAGATTTAAAATTCAGTGTGTGAGGAAACCTGTGCTTAAGAGAAGGATAGTAGTGGGGAATTCTGCAAAAAAAAAGCTGGGCCTAGGCAGGGTGCTCCCTGCAGTCAGGGAAGTAGGGGAAGAGACTCCTCCTAGGAGGGCAGGAGTTAGAAGGTCACATGTTAGGAGATCCTGGGCAGCAGGAGGAATAGGCAGGGTCTGTGGACTTTAGTGACTATAAGTTGTGAATGACTGGCTGAAGACAGCTCAGGTGGAGCAGTGGAGGTCAGAGTTTACCTATGACTAGTAAGTGAACAGTGACATTTTTGTTAAGATATTTGGTCTAAGAAAGAGGTAAGATGATGCTAACTAGCTGTAAGGACCCAATGAAGTGAGGACAAATGTGTCCATTTATACAACTACTGCCATACCTCTCCTTTTTGCTTTTAGATTTAAGAGACTTGGACCTCAAAGTTTGAGTGCTGAAGGGAAGGAGTAGAGAGAAAAGTAAAAATGGAGAGCAGGCTTGAAGGGATCGTGCTCCGTCGCTTACAGATGAAGATAGCTACCTTGACAGGAAGGCGATTTCAGCTTCTGCTGCACCAGAAAGGAAGAAGCAGAGGTGAGAAGGGAGGTGAGCTTGCAGGTGATGGAGGGAGGGGTTCCTGCCAAGGGTGTCTGTTCTTTTCAGTGAAGCAGAAAATGAGGTGCCTACTGCTGATGGTGGGGCCAGAGCTGCAAAAGGTTGAAGCAGAGAACAGAAGGCCACATTTGGATTCTGTGGAGGATGAGGAAAGAAACGGGCAAAGGAAATCAGGGAAAAATTGATTGGAATATTGAGGATCAGTTGTGGCTGTAAGGTATGGATTTGGACCCACAGTGAATCTGTCATCAGTGAGACTTTTCTCTGTTATAATCAGCTGCCAGGGAATGGGCAGAGGGAAGGTGGACAGGTGGGTTCTATTTTTAGGATCCTTAAAGTCTGAGCAGCTTTTGGCACCTGGAGAGGAACACTCACCACCACTTGTGCTTTATTTATTATAGTTTAATTTATGTATTTCATAAACCTTCATAAGCAAAAACTGTTTAAGCATGTAAACACTATTTAAATGACAAACTAAAATCTACACATTTTACAAGTCAAATTATTTTAATGTTGATTACAGATTTAATCAAATCTTCTTAAACATTTGAGTCAAGTTATCGGTCTAATATATCAGCTCCTCTAAAAGCTTCACACATTTCAGTAAATCAAAGACATAAGTACAATGATCATATGCATCTTAAAATATACGTAAGCCCATTATAGAGTGGATGTGTAAACCCAAGAGATGTATACTATTTCACTTCAGAACAATTCTTCAATTTTGATATCAAAGAGAAGAACATTATCTTAAATCAAATGAATGCTGATGAAACTTAATCAATGAATTCTTGTTTTGTACCTAAGAAATGATTTGGTTTTTAAGATGATTAAAATGAGCCAGTATATATCTGGTATATTACAGGAATTTACAAGCCGCACATTTTCTGCACATTTAGTACATTGCACTGCATGTCTTTTCTCTTTAAGGTGTCATCTGTAAGTTAAAGACTGTGGTACAAGATTTATCAAAGATATTTCTGCCCTAATCCTTAGAACCTGTGCATTTTTTAGGTTACATGGCAAAAGGGACTTTGTATGTGCTGTTAAGGTTATGGACCTTAAATGGGGAAAATTATTTTGGATATTGGGGTGGGCCCCATTTAACCATGTGAATTGTTAAACTCAGGGAACTTTCTTCACTTAAATCAGAGGTTATGTAGCAGAAAGATAGGCCTGAGAGATGGGCTGCAGTTGGTTCTTGGAAGTAGAGGAGTCTAGGAATCTCAGTTCTACAGCCATAAGGAACTGAACTACAGATGAATTGGGATGTGGATTCTTCCACACAATGAAAGAAGGCAGTGTCGTTGACTACACCTTGCTTTTGACTTTGTAAAACCTTGAGCAGAGAGTCCCCTCATGCTCTGCAAGACTTCTGATCTACTGAAATTGATATAATAAAAGAGTGTGGTTTTTTTGCCACTGAAATTGCTGTAATTTGTTACACAGCAATAGAAAACTAAGACAGCAATTTATATTAACAAACTGATCTAGCCTAATTATATTTTGAAAATTTTTAGTCATCTTCCCCAATATTCATTCTTTTTTTCTTCCTTAATTTTAGCTTACTCTCAACTGTACATGGCTGCAGGAATAAAGTCTGGGTTTCCTGTCCTATCTCCCTGAATTGGTGTGGCCACGTGTGACTAATTCTGGCCAATAAGATATAATTAGAAATGTTGGGCGTACCTTTCAGAAAACTTCTATAAGGCAGCTGTCTTCTTTCTCTTTCCTGGAAGATGTTACGCTGATGTAATGGCTGGAGATCGAGAAGCCACTCTGGGTCATGAAATGGTATCTCAAAGACCGTAGAACAGAAAGGAAACTTGACTTTGATAATCGTAAAACTGCTGCTCATACCTGAAGTCACTTATCTGCAGATTCTTTCATCTGAGACAGAAATAATCTATTTTGTTTAAGCTATTGTTCCAAGTCACAAAAACATTATATATATGATAGTGGTGGTGTGTACGTATTGCTGGTGCTTGAACTAAGGGCCTCATGCATGATAGGCAATGCTAGGCAAGTACTCTACCACTAAGCTACATGACCTGCTCTATAATTTTTTTTTAAAATGTATTTGGTTCAGGGTCTCGCTGCACAGCTCAGACTTTGGCGATCCTCCTATTTCAGCCTCCCAAGTGCTGGAATTATGGTTTTGGTGGTCATCTCAGTGTGAGGCCAGCACAGCATGTGGTACTAGGGATCAAACCCCTGGTTCCTTGCTCTTGCTAGGCAGGTGCTTAGGCTGCTGAGCTATCTTCCCAGCCCCCTGCTCTATTTTTAAAATCATAGATTTACATTGGTATTTCCAATTTAACTTGAACATTAATATTTTTATTTGACTGTAATATGTAACCTCACATATATTTTCTTCACAACATACCATACCTGCTTGTATCTGTAGCCTTTGGTTCAAACTGCATCTCCTCTCTCTAATGAGCCTCTGATGTCTTACCTATTGCTATTCTCTAGTTACTGTATTGGTCGATGCATCCATTCTTGACTAGTGAGACAGTGGACTAGGAAAGAGAATTTATGATATTGGCAGGTGAACAGTTAAAGAGGTGAATCATGGAATTCTAGGTACTAAGAAGCTTAAGAAGATGACAGCATAGATCAGGGGGAAGCAGCCAGGTGTTGGGGATAGGCTGGAACAGGTACAGGGAAGGTGACTCAGTGAGATAGTTTGCTAGAGAAATGGTGGGCAAGAGTGTAAAATGACTGAATTTCAGACATCAAAGATGAAGAATTCCAGGAGATGGCTAAGCAAGAGGACACATATACTCCATGATCCCTGTGTCGCGTTCTACCCCCTCTCCAGCTTTGTACACTAGTTCTCAGTTCTACTTGTGATCAGAGTAAACACCCCTCCCCCAAGTCTCTGGAGGAAAGTGAGGGCAGAGTCCACCTGGGATCTGGTGCAAATGGACAGCCAGCCTCCTCACTGCTAGCATGTGCAAGTGTTTATCAAAATATACAGGGAATGTTCAAATTAAAAAATACTATTGCAATAAATCGTATGTATCCTATTGTCCTCCCTATTTTCTGAAGCAGTTCTGAAAGTCCACTTTCACAAGTCTTTATGAAATGTGATCAAAAGTACGGTGAAGGCTGCTATGTAGTGCTAGCCAACAAGACAGGCAGACTCATAGGCACACTATAGTGTGTCCATCCACCATATTCATTGAATCTGGCTCTAGGCAATTTCTGGATCTTCTCAGAGTTAAAAAAAAAATGACCATGAAAAGTAAATGTTTTGAAATATTTATTCAGGTCATCTAGGTAGCCATGACAGTGCAACTAAAGATATTCACCAAAAAGGATGCCCAGAACTGCTTCACAAAGTGGCAAGAATGATGGGCTGTGTTGAAAGTTTGTGTGTGGGGGTGGTATTTTGAGAGCAATTAATAGTATGTTTTTTTGCTGTAATAATTTAAACAAAAATTCACCATAATTTTTATACCTCACATGCAGCATATGCACCAGGTTCAAGCTAAGCATTCATCTCCTTCCTGCCCCACCAGCCGCAGGCTGTGGACTGCTCTGTCCCCTTATTCACACTTCTGTTTTAGACTGAGCCTCCTGCCCCAACCATATGGTGGTGTGGGCTGAGATCCATAATGTTGGCTCTCCTCACAGGAAGGACCTGCAGGGTATTCTGAGGCTGATCCATCTGGGCTCCTGTGGGAGCCTGTCCACCTGTCCCCAAATAGCACTGAGTAGGAAGCTGGGCTGGGGGAGCAGAAGCAGAGAATGCAAAGTAGTGCTTGTGCCTCCCTCCCTGCCCAACCTTGCCCTGGGCCTAGGACTGCAGCACAGAAATGCAGTGGGAGGCTGGGAGGGGACCTGTGCATGGCAGTGGGATGAGAAGGGCCAGGTCACAAGGGATACACCTCTTCTCTTCTCTTCTCTTCTCTTCTCTTCTCTTCTCTTCTCTTCTCTTCTCTTCTCTTCTCTTCTCTTCTCTTCTCTTTTCTCTCTCTCTCTCTCTCTCTCTCTCTCTCTCTCTCTCTCTCTCTCTCTCTTTTGTGCTTGGCACAGGACTTCATGCAAGAAGATGGGATACAGGCAGCCTATGGGAGGTCTTTCTTGCCCCAAGGGAACTCTGGGGGGGGGGGCAGGGTGGGTAAAGCAGTAGTCTGGGGTGGATTTCTGTCTTTCAAAGGCCTGGACCCTCAGAGTGGGAAGATGAGGAAGCCAGAGAAGCTGGAATATTTCCAGCCACCTAGAAGATTCCCCCGACGCAGGCGCAGGGACACTCTGTCCCCAGGGTCCAGGGGAAGCAGCACAGAACTGGTGGCTGCCTCCCGGGTCACATCAGGGTCATTGGCAAAGGCTGAGACGACAGGCCATGTGTTCAGCATCAGGCTTACCTGGGGAGGGGGGCCAGTTAGCACCCATTCACCAGCCCTTAACTTAGGGCCCTCACTTTCTCAAAGGCTTTCTCTTGGGAATTTGGGGGATAATGGACTCCCCTGGGTGGATTCTGCACATCCTCCACTTTGCGAGGCAGGGCCTTTCCTGTCTCCTGCCCCCAGGACACAGGTCAGTGGATGCACACCAGAGCTCAGGTGGGCTCTACTGACACTCCCTCCCTCCTTTCTGGAGCTGGGGCCTTCTCATCACCTGGACAGTCTGGCGGTTGTACACTTTCACCACATGGAACCGGAAGCTGTAGACTCCCCGGACAGGGGCCACGAAGGAGCCGGAGGCCCGGTCAAAGCCTCCACCCTCGTTCACCAGGACCTAGGGGAAGCAGAACCTGCTTGTGGGGCGGAAGGATTCCTGTGGCTCTCAGGGCAGCACTGGGCTTGGGGCAGGGGAAAAGTAAGGTAATGGAGCTGAACAGGAGAGTATATAGTATTCCAAAGATAAGGTGAAAAAGGGCAAAGTGTGGTGGTGGTTTGTAACTGAGGAAGGGAAATGATCTGTGGATATTTCAGGGGAAGGCACACAGTGGGCTTGGATGGTCAATCTAGGTCCCTACGAGGTCCCCTGGAGTGGGCAAGGGGATTACCTGGTCGAAGTAGATGGCCCCACCGGTGCCGTTGCCTGTCTCCCCTGCTGGCTCGTGGTGGTGGCTCCGGACTGCAGCAAATGCCACTCTTCCTGGGGGTGCTTCTCCCAGAGCTGCGCCCCCGGGACCACCTGCAGCAGCTCGGCCAGGCTCACAGACCACCAGGCATTCGCCCTCCAGCAGGACAGGCTCAGATCCCTCCTGGGCCCATCCAACCCTCACAGCTAGAAGCACCAGGGCCAAGGACAGCCCCAGGCCGTGTAAGGGACTTGGTGGCCGGGGTTGTTTTGCTCCTAACATGGCTGAGTGCCCAGCCACGTACAGGTACCCTTGTCTCCTGTACCTTTCTGCTACTTTTGGTTTCTGCTCTGACCCCGTTCTCACCATCCTTCACCTGGCTCCACCGCTCCCTGTCTGGGTCGCACTGCCACCTGGCCTCTGCGCCTCCCTGTCCATACCTGTGCCCCATCCCCGCCGCCCACTCAGCTGCTCCCTTTGTCACTTCAGTTCCCTCCTCCTTGGCAGAGCAAGAAGTGACAGCATTTGGGCCCTGGGAGGGAGAAACGGGATGAAGACGGACAGGGGGACCAATCCAGAGCTCCAGGGACAGCAGAGCTGCAGGGACAACAGCACTCCCGGACGGACCTTCTGCAGGGGACGATACTGGAGTCTGGTCCTGGGGCCACAGGGAACTGCGTGGTGCGTGTGGTGTATGTACTCATGCTGTGGCCCCATCCTTTCTTCTTACTGCTTTCCCTGCAAACTCCCTCACACATCAACACCTCTCTTCTGAGAGGTCTCTTCAGCTGTTGGAAGAAAGGGGCGCCCTTGTCTTCCTCACAGTTGTTTCGGTGGGAAGTGCTCGGGCCAAGAGGTCATTACCCTGTGACACGGGGCCATTTCCTTTTTCTCTCTTTGGTCTTCCACAACCTCTCCCGAAGCGGCCCCTCCTTCCCGACAAAGGACAGCGTAGAGCGCCCAAAAATCGGGTCTGGGTCCTCAGTAGGGATCCGGGCAGGGCGGAGGGAGGCGCAGGCCTTGAGGGGAGGGGCGGTGCTGACTCCGCCCCAGGCCAGGAAGTGACTCAAAACACAGTTTGAGATGTAAAGAGAGGTCTCTGTTGGGCGAGGATCCCGGAAAGGCCCGCCCAGAATCGGGCCCCTGCACTCGTCCCCCGGCCAGGGGCGCAGGCGAAGTTGGGAGCGGGGCCTCCTGACCAGCTGGCGGCTCAGGCGGTAGGCGCGCTCGACCCCCGAGCCCGGGAGCGGGAGGCTGCGGTGGGCAGTGCAGTCAGGCCCGGGACTAAGGCCGCAATCGATCTGCTGTGGGCGGGACAGTCCCGGACCCTGGCCCGGGTGGCGCGTCGGGACTAACCCTTGAGGGGCGGCAGGGGCGTGGCTAGAGCGCGCAGCTGGGGCCCACCTGATGGTTCACGCTCCTGTGAGGGTTCGTCTTGGAGAGGCAGTCTGCGAAGGTTGCCGAGTTCCCGGAGAGGCTCGGTTGTCACCCATCCACCCCTGTGGTTTCCAGACCTAGCTGGAGGCCCCTATCCTTTTTGCTCCGGGCTGTGGTCGGTTTCCCGACCGTCAATTCCTCTTTGGGAGAAGAGGCTTGCGTTCCGGATAGTCTGACCGAGATGGCTTCAGATGCTTGTTGCCTCCTGGAGTTGTTTACTCGAATCGTAACGAAGTGCGACCTGTTGATTGTCGGCATGGGCTGGGAGACAGAGATTTAGGTTTCGAGGACTGTGAGGCTCTGAGTTGCCTTCTTTCTTTCCAGGGCTGGGGGAAGAAGCCATGCCTACTTGGGGGGCTGGCTCCCTGACCCCCGACCGCTTTACGGTGTCTGCGGAGGCAGAGGACAAGGTACGGGCGGAGCAGGCCCGTTTGGAACGCATCTTCCGTGTGGGGGTGTGCATCCTCCCCAGAGACTGCCGGGAGAACCCCCACATTTGGCTGCAGCTGGAGGGCCCCAAGGAGAATGTCGGCAGAGCCAAGGTGAACTCTTCTTCCTAGTCCTTCCAGGGAGCCAGGAAGTGCCGCGCACCTCCAGCCCCCTCAGGCAGAATCCGCGGAGCTGCCTGGGAGGATCGCCACCCCTTGGCTATCTGTCTGGTGCTGGCACCGTCAGTGTCCCCTAGCTTTGAGGGGCTTCCCCACTCTGGAGTTTTGGTTTCATTTTTGCTGTGGCAACCTAGATTTCTTCAGAAATGAATCACTGTGTGCTTTTTGGGAGGGCAGAGCAATTGGCCCTGCCAAAGAAGTTCGTGTAAGGGACGGGGGTAGGGGTCAGCAGGTAGCAATGGGAGGTGGGAGGGGTGGTGTCTAGCAAGGGTTCTAGTTTGACTCTGCCACCTGCCAGTCTTGAGATCCAGTTTTAGTTTCCTTATCTGTAATGCGGGAATAGTCGCATTATCTTACCTCGATACTCCAGGCATCCTGGAGCTAGGGGTGGTGGGTGGGGGGAGTAGAGCAGTGAACCAGAAGGGAATGGCTTCCAGTACTTTCCTTTTCTGACCTTCCCCCAGGAGTACCTGAAGGGTCTCTGCAGCCCGGAACTGCAGAATGAAATCCACTACCCACCCAGACTGCATTGCATCTTCGTGGGAGCCCGGGGCTTTTTCCTTGACTGCCTGGCTTGGAGCACATCAGCCCACCTGGTTCCTGGGGCTCCTGGCTCACTAATGATCAGTGGGCTAACTGAGGCCTTTGTCATGGCTCAGAGTCGTGTAGAGGAGCTGGTGGACCGGCTGAGCTGGGACTTACGTCCAGGGTTGTACCCCACTACGGCTCAGTGTAGTGGAGTGCTAGGGGCCTTCCCTGCCCTGCTGCAGCCCCGGGAGGATGCTTACACAGAGGCCCTGCTGCAGCTGCCCTCGGCTGTCCAGGAGGAACTGCTAAGTCTGGTGCAGGAGGCATGGCCATTGGAGCAGAGGAGCCCATTGGGTGCTCTGCACCAGGAAGTCAGAGCTCCTCTGAGTGAAGGCCGGGAATCTCTGGATGCTGGATATGTAGGGCAGGGAGAGGCAAGGGGGGCAAGTGGAGTGAGTCATACTGTGGAGAAGAATAGAGGGCAGCAGGGTAGTTCCAGGGAGGTGGATCTGGGGTGGAAAGAGGCCTGGGAGAAAGAAGTGACTTCGCAGACAGAGCCAGCAGGTGATGAGATAGTGGAGATGGGGTGCCTGAAAGGAATTGCCTTGGCCAGGGAGGAGGTGATTCAGGGAGGAGGAGGATTTAGTGTCCACAATGAGCCTCCTGGTACTCAGGTCCCCTGTCAGAGGACAGCTCATTCCAGGGGAGCCTCCCTCCTTCAGCGGCTCCACAATGGGGAAGCCACACCTCCAAGAGTGCCTAGTCCCCCACCTGCACCTGAGCCTCCTTGGCCCTGTGGAGACCAGGGAGATTTAGGGGACAGAGGAGACAAGCAGCAGGGTCGAGGTCGAGGATCTTCATGGAAACGAGGCACACGTGGAGGCAACTTGGTGACTGGCACTCAGCGTTTTCAAGAGGCCCTGCAGGATCCTTTCACCCTGTGCCTTGCCAATGTGCCTGGCCAGCCAGACCTCCGCCATATCGTCATTGATGGCAGCAATGTGGCCATGGTGTGAGTACCTGGTGGGGCTCAGATTCCTAGGGATGAAGGATGAGACAGGTGTCTTTGTCTACCTTGGAGACATGTGCCAGACCCTTCTCTGGCTCTCAAGTGCTGACCCTTTCCTACTGCAGGCATGGCCTCCAGCACTATTTCTCGAGCCGGGGTATTGCCATTGCTGTGCAGTACTTCTGGGACCGTGGCCATCGTGACATAACCGTCTTTGTGCCTCAGTGGCGCTTTAGTAAGGATGGCAAGGTCAGAGGTGAGTTGGTTCTGGACATCTTTGTCCTGAGATAGACTCTACCTGGAGGATAACTGTATTTATGTCTGTTCTTTTTTTAAAAAATAGAGATTCACTTCCTGCAAAAGCTGTACTCACTCAGCCTGCTTTCCCTCACCCCCTCACGAGTCATGGATGGCAAGAGGATCTCCTCCTATGATGACAGGTACTTGTTCCTCCCCTGACCCCAGGAGCCCAGTGGGAGACTGAGGGAGACAGGGAAGCTTCTCACTGTTTACTCTGTCTCTCTGTAGTGGTGGAAAGAGTTACTTTTTCATCTGTCCAATGACTCATTCTTCCTTCATCAAACTAAGCTACAATGTATGTAGAATGCCTTACTATTTAGAAAATACTGGCTTAATGGAAAAGTGGGAAAGCTGGTGACATGAACAATTGAGAGATGCCTTCTTACAATCTAAATTTTCAAATGTGTGGAGAAATTCCTCCAACATTATGGAAAAACCATAGTAAACATTCAAAATAAGTAGGATGAAGAAACACATTATGTGAATAATGGGACTGTATATATATAGTTGTATTTGAAAGATCACTGGATTTAGAACTGGAAGATCTGAATTTGAGCCTCAAATTGTGCTACTTATTGAGATTGTATGTGGGCCCATCTCCTAGTGAATTAACCTCAAAGTCTTCTATTCATTCACTCTTTAAAAAAATTTTTTTTAAAAAATATTTTTAGATTTTTTTTTTTCCAGTACCAGAGATTGAACTCAGGACCTTGTGGTTTCCAGGCAGGAACGTATGCTGCTGAGCTATCTCCCCAGCCCCTTTTTTTTTTTTTGTATAGTACCTGGGATTGAACTAAGGACCTGGTGCTTGCCATGCAGATGCTTATTCTACTGCTATCTCTCCGGCCCTATTTTAGATTTTTTTGGGCAGATACATGGAATCAAATTGGCCCCAATATTTAAAAAAATTGTTTATTTATTTGGTATAGGGTCTGATGTAGCTCAGACTTGTAGTGATCCTCCTGTCTCTGCCTCTCCAGTGCTGGGTTTACAGGTGTGTGCCCCCATGCCTGGGGCTGACACAGTGGTGCCAGTGATTGAACCCCCGGGATCCGTGTGCTTGCTAGGCATGTGCTTAGACCACTGAGCTATCTTCCGAGCCCATTCACCCTCTTTGTGACTAATAAAAGGTATGAACTTGCCTCACACAAGGTGCTGGGCAAGAGTCCAGTGGTACTGCATCTTCAATTTGCACAGACCAAGTGTTTTTCTTTTGTAATTTTTTAGGGAAGGGTCTACAGGGTGTTCAGGGTCTCACTGCATAGATTGGACTCATAGTGATTTGCCTGTTTCAAGCCTCCCAAGAGCTGGGATTACAGGTGTATGTCACCACACCCACTCTCACTTGCTGTCTCATATCACCCTGTGGGTGGGAACAGCACGACAGGCCTGAGGATAGAACCCCTGGTCCCTGAGCCTGCTTGTAGGTGCTTTAATCCGCTGCACTATTTGGCCAACCCTTTGCATGGACCAAGTGTTACATAAAGTCTTACCTGCATTTTAGGTATGTGGAGATGGAGCGTAAGAATAGTCAGCTACCATGACAAAGGAAGCATAGACTTCATAGCTGCCAGATGGTTTACAAAAGAAAAAGCAGGGTATACATTGGCTACAGTGTGCCTGTGAGGTGTGGGGAATGTGCAGATTTTAAAGCTACTCAATTAAAAATTTTATAACCACAGTTCTTTTTACTTTAAGACATTAGTTTTTTAAAAATTTAGTTCTTAAACCATAGTGATGTTGTCTTTTCAGATACTTAACTAGTACCTCTTACAAGTAAATGGTATTTTATAAAAAGTTCACTTTCTCCCAGTACTACTTTATTTCTAGACCTCACATTTTCCCCCAAGGTATGGAAACTTCTTTCCTTACCAGCATTAAAAAAGAATTGAAATTGAAGACTGAGACAGTTTTAATGAATTTTAAAGAACGTGCCTGTGCAGTTGTGTGGGACCTGGCATGCAGAGAACACAATATAAATTGGAAACTTTGCCTTGCAACAGTGTTTAGTGCACAGGGCAGGCCTGCTGAACGAACATGTGGGACATACAAGGTAATGTAGTCCCAGTAAGACATGCTTTACTAGAACATGTTTCTTGTATCCAACATATATACATTACATGTTTATATATTAGCCCCCAGATGGAAACTCAGAACCAGACATTTCTCACACCTAAGCCTGATCCCTAGCCCCTTTGATACCATAATGTCTCAAATACCAACTTACTACTAGGTGTATGGTCTTCAGAAAGGAAAACAGAACATCTGATTTTTTACTTCAGAGAACCAAAAGAAACTATAAATCCAGTACCACAGGAACTCAGAGGGAAGGAAGCCCTCCTGTGACTTGGGTTTTGTAGGTAGGTAGGTAGGTAGGTAGGGCAGGGTTTGTGAATAGTTGGTTGAGAAGGATGTGGGGAGGACTGGATTGCTTGCTTTCTAAAGCTCTTTGAAGACCACTACTTACTACTGCATGCATCCTTCTCTGTGGAACCAGAATTACCAAAGTCAAGGGCAAGCATCTGTTTAAAAAAAGTACCCCTGGTGGTTCTGTTTATTAGCAGGTTTTGGGAACCACTTTCTAAAGGGAGGGAATAGTTTGAGAAACTTGGAAGACAGACAGCACAGGGCATGTTTAGAGAGCAAGATGTAATCTGATCATTGATTTTGGCTGGAGTTGAGGGTACACTGGGGAATACAGGGAGAAAAGGCTGTAAGGGTGGCTGGGAGCCAGGTTCTAGAGGGCTGTAGCTCCCAGGCTGGTCATACAGACTTTACTTGGTAGTTGAAGGGCAAGTGTGGAAGAGCTCTGTGTAGGGGAGGAGCGTGCTTTCTTGTTGGGAGGTCAGGAGGGATTGCATAGTGGTGAATGGTTAGAGGATGGTGAATTCTTAGGAGGCAGTGCAAGAAGCTACTGTAATATTTGAATCACTCAGGTAGTAATTATGGGACTAGGAGGGAAGGGGCAGAGTATAAGGATTTTCACTCAGATACTGGATCTGAGGGTAGAAGACAGAGTCAGAATTAGATCTTCTGCTGCTCAGGAATGAGACACAAGTGTCAGGTGGAGTATTGTGAGCTGGTGAGATGCTGTTGGGAGGCCACTTTGGATTCATCTTTCTTCTCTACTCTATGGCACTTGTATCCAATTAGTTACCTTAACCAATTAGCTGCGTTAAGGTGACATGGAGGGTCAGATGCGGGTTGAAGGATTTGGTAGCATTTGTTGGGGGTGGGGCTTTGGAGACATGCAGAATGGTTGCTGTGGCTTTTGAGACAGGTTCATGTTGAAGTTGGCTGAAGAAAGGAATGGAATCATTGTCTCCAATGACCAGTTCCGGGACCTGGCGGAGGAGTCTGACAAGTGGATGGCAATCATCAGAGAGCGGTGAGGGAGCTCTCTCTTGAGGATAGGGCACGGATTCAGAACTTTCTCTAAAAGCAGCTCTTCTCTGGCCACTGGGTGAGAACTCTGGGAAGGGACTTGAAGTTGCTTCAAGCAGTAGCTTCTGGTGGCGTTGGTCTCAGCTGATTAGGAGGTGGGCAAGGGTCATTCTGTGACAATTTTTCTTTCCTATCTAGCCTGCTGCCCTTCACCTTTGTGGGAAACCTCTTCATGGTCCCTGATGACCCCCTGGGTCGAAATGGGCCCACTCTGGATGAATTCCTGAAGAAGCCAGCCAGGTAATACTCACTCTGCAGGGAACTCCCAGCCCTGCTCCTCTCTGCTGACCTGGAGACCTAGTGGGAGTATGACCTCAGTTGAGGCCAGCTTCATTCTGCTGTAGTTGCACTGGAGTTGGCCTTTAAAATCTTCCTGGGGAATCCTGACGCAAACTCCCTGATTGGAAGGGAAATTCCTGTTTCTTGTCTCTTAATCAGTGTATTTGATGGAGTTGTGTGGAAGATGGTTGCTTGTACTGATGGCCAGTTTTACTTTCAGCATGCCCTCTGCTGGACCACTAAGAGATTAATTTAGAGTACATTTTAATAGTGGCAGGGTTCTTGATTCTCAAAATTCCAGTCTCTCCTTCAGAAGTGGGTCGACACTGCCACTCTGTGGTCACATTTGGGAACCTCAGGATTGTGCCCCTGAGTCAAGATGGGAGTGCAATTATGAGAGAAGTGGCCCACTGAGGTCTAATTTCCCTCCAGCACGTTCTTGAGCTCTTTCTGTTCTACTCTGTCCCAGGAAACAGGTGTCTACCAAGGCTCAGCATCCTTCCAAGGGCTTTGCAGGACATGGGAATCAGCAGCAGGGGAAGGAAGAAGAAAAAGTCAGCAGTGCCATTCGGAAGACCCGGGAGACAGAGCGGCTCCGTCGCCAGCTGTTGGAGGTGTTTCGGGGTCAGGATCACAAGGTGGATTTCATCCTGCAGCGGGAACCGTACTGCAGGGACATTAACCAACTGTCAGAGGCCCTGCTGAGTCTCAACTTTTGAGCCTTACCTGCCTGTGTGACTGCTGCCCTGTTAGCTCCAGGCTTCCCTAGTCCAGCCCCACTTTTTTTTAAGGGTCCCTGTGCTGCTCGTACTCTGGCCTGGGATCACTCTGAGTTGGTTCTTTGGGCCAGAGAAGAACCGGAAGAGCATTCCAGTGAAGAGAAAGTTTTTGTCCGGTCATTTTGGGGACAGAAAGTGACCTAATCTCAAGTCAGAACAGCAACCAGCTTGCAAGAGGTTCTGCTCATCCTTAACTTCCCAATCTTGCTTTAACCATCTTGCTTTCTGTAGGAAAGGGGCTGCTAGAAAGAGAAGTTGTGGAGACTGGAGAGTCTTGGTGCAGGCTGGAGTAACCCAGGGCTGGCAAAACATCTGAGGCTTTCCTCCCCCTGCTTGCTGTTCTGACCAAAGGACTGGCTGAAATTACAGGCTGGACTGTTCCCTGGGGGTATCAGAAGGAATGCTAGCCTCTTGAGGAGCTGTCCTGTTAGGTAGGCTGGGTAGCAGTGTGCTGAGGAAGGCAGAGGGTGGCTCGTTTCCAATCTCAGCTATGCCTGTCTGTGGCTTTGGTTGAGCTGCTTGGCCTTTACTTCTGCCAATAAATCAAGAGTAAAAGTGCCTGTTGGAGGGAGAAGTAGGATCGTAGAGGAAAGGTGCTGGGACCAAGCCTCAGATGTGGCTGCACAGGCTCCCTAACCAAAACTTTGCTCTCAGAGAGATGTGGCTCATTCATGTTTAGGTTCCAAACCCTAGATTTTAACACTGTGTCCTCAGAATAACATGCTGCATAATGGCTACAACCCTTTTGGGCAACTCTCAGTATTCACATTTATGAAATAGCTAAGTCAGGGGTGACTGCATTATCACGAATACTCTCAGGGTTCCTATAAATGGCAGCTCTCTTGTTGCATCAGGTATTTGTTTACAGATGCACAGATGTGTCAGGATGTCCTTGGTGTGGAGTATCAAATCCATGAAGCCATGCTCGGCAATGATGTTAATATGATCTGAGCTAACATTTTCTGAGCTAACATTTTCTTTACAAAGACATAGGTTGCATAAGTTGAGGCACTTCTGCTTTGTGTCTATGTGTGTGCACAGCTGTGCATGTATATGGAGCGGTTTTATCTAGATGAAGCAGTTGCCTGGAAAGTGAAAACTGAAGAGTCAGAGTTAGAAGGCACCTTATTGGCCTCACAATAACTCCACTAACACACATGACATCTGGTCTCAATGCTGATTCCTGCAGGTCATTGCCTTGTATCTGCTTGGATTCCTTCTGTGCTGAGGAATTTACTACCTTAAGGTAGCACATTTCTTACAGGGACAGTATTCACTGATAGTCCTTCTTCTAAGGTAGCCTACCAGATGCTTTTTTGTTACCTTTGATTTCCCCAGGCACAGAGGTAGTCAACCTCCTAGAGTCCTAGACCAAATGACGTAGGACAGGTGCCCCTGGGCTTTGTTCTGTTTAGGCCCTGCAGTACATCACTGATGAAGATCCTTTGTAGGCTCTGACTTCTTTCCTAATAGGCAGGGAATTAAGCATGAGGAGCTGAACAGTGGGGGAGGGTCCCCAGGTCTCAGTGGCTTGGCCCTTCTACCTGCTGGTGCTTTAGATTGCTAGTCTGTATTGATGCAGGCTGGAGGTGTGCATAATGGAGACAAGCTGGTCAGGCAGGGGTTAGTGACTCAATCCATAGTGCCCTGGGAAAGAGGAGGACTGGATAATATGGTCCAAATTGGCAGATGAACTACTGCTGGTTAAATCATGGCAGACGTCACTCTTTAGGTAGATGAAAAGGGTCCCAGGTGAATACCTGGCACCTACATTTTCCTGACAGGGTTAAATTTGTAGCCTGTGATTGGTTCCCTGCCCTTTCCACTCTCTGATGATGAAAGTGCAATAGGTCAGAGGGCTCTTCTGCCCTTTTGTAGGATCCTGGTAGATGGAAGTGGCTCTAATCAGATGAGAGGCAAATCCTAGGTGTTGGACTTGTGCTGCTGCAGGTTGACAAACTAGGACTAATATGATTACTTTTTAATTCACTGGCATTTGGTGACACAGACTGAAGGCTAGCCTACACCGGGGGCTCCTCCTCTGCTAATATTCCTGATGGCATGTACTCAGTGAACAGATGTGCAGGATGACCACAGAACTCACTGGAAATGGACAATCATTTCTTTTGTCTTCTCTCTTTAACCTTATCATAACTTTATGCCTTATACTCTGATCAGCCCTTCTGGTAAACAGGAACCAAGATGGGAAAGGATGAGAAGAGCTGTTGCCTATTGTAACTTTAAAAACCCCATGCTGGGAAAAGTCATATAGAATGACATCCTGGAATAGTATCTAGGAGAATGTAGGCCAAAAAGATGAGTGGAAGCCAGTTAGATAATTTAATCTTTATTGTCAAAACCGCAGCATATTCAACACAGCACGAAGGAGAATTGGGGCAACAATGCAACACAGAGGAAAACAAACTTGGAAATTTTTTACAGGGACTAGAAGAGGTCAAGGTCCCAACTTGGTGAGATACAGCCTTGAGACTGGAGAATTTCTCAGTTAAATAAGGTGGGGCGACAGAATGATGGGGAAGAGAAGAATGAGAGAGGTTTCTTGAAGACCCAGATGATTTCTGATCTCCAGTAGAGCATAACCTGCGGCTGTTCACAGTATCTAACCAGGCACGTCTGGCAGGGGATAAGCCTGGGCTCCTGCCAAAAGCCTCTCTACTTAGGCTACAACTTCCTTCAAGGCAGCCCCCAGCTCTGGGAAGGAATACTGGTAGCCTGTGGCCAGTGTCCGCCGGGGCACCACCTTCTGGCCCTCCAGCAACATGGTGGCACGTTCTCGCCCAAAGACAGCTTGTACCACAGTGCTGGGGACTGGGATGAAGGCTGGGCGGCCCAGGGCAGCGCCCAAGGCTTGGGCAAAGTCAGCATTGGTAGTGGTGAAGGCTGGAGCCACGCCATTGAGGACCCCCTGCACGTGGTTTGCTTCAAGGGCATGGGTCAGGATTCCTGCCAGGTCCCTGATGTGAATCCAGGGGAAGAATTGGTGGCCTGAGCCGATGGGCCCCCCAAGGCCCAGTCGGAAGGGCAGCAGCATATGGCCGATGGCACCACCTCCATGGCCCAGCACAACTCCTACAACAGGGAGGTGTGTGGTACAAAGAGGGCTCTCCACTTGGAAGCAGTCTGACTACTCCTCATTCTTCAGTTTCCCCTTTTTTTTTATTCTTTCCCTACATGGACTCTGCTGTGTACCACAGGTGAGGTGTGTGGCTGTCTGGGACTTCCCATCCTCCTCTCTGCAGGTTGTCTAGAAGTGGTAGCAGCGTCTCACTATCTGTAAGCTCAGCTCTGCAGATTCTACTCCATCCTCCCCAGCTAAAGAAGCCATTCCACCCTGTCTGGTACCAAGTTACTTAGTTCTTACCTGAGCGCACCACCACCTGGCGTGTAGATTCTCCAGGAAGCCTGGCTGTGGCTTCCCATTTGGTCACAAGGTTGGAGAAAAAGTCAAAATCTCCCCCTGGGCTGTCCTCATCATACTCTGCAGTCAGACTGGGCTGGTAGTAAGCTGTCAGTGGAAGAGCACTCATGAGCTCCAGGTGTCTTTGACCTGCCTGGTCCTTTGCAGTCAAGGCTGCACTGGCCTTGCCCTCTGTGGTCCTTGGGATATCTCCATGTAAATTTTACCCTTGAGCTTCTCTGTGACCTGACCTGTTTCTTTTGTAAACTCCTTTCTTTTATCTGCTGGCTACACCCACAGGCTGCTAAAATGTAGTAGTTAGAAACAGAAACCTGGGTGCCAGGCTGCTTGAATTTTAATTTCAGCTCTGCCATTTCTTAACTCTTGACTTTCAGCAAATTACTAAACTTCTCTGTATGGAATCTGTGCATCTTTAAAATGGGAATAATAGTACCTACCTCATAGGGTTGTTGCAAGGATTAAATGATGTCATATGTATAAAACACTTTTGAGTACTTGCTTGTATGTACAATATGTAACTAATTACCAAAGGTGGCACACAACAGTCAGGAACTCTGCTCCTAAAGAACTGTGGTGCCATAAGCAAAGGACTTGGGAAGAGGTGGTCTTTTCCCAAGGTCCAGGCCCCCCTTCTCTGAGGGCTTGTATTTCTCAGGGAAAACGCAAAAGTCAGGAGAAACATTCACAGGTTGAGGGCCTAGTAGTTGCTGTGTCTGGAAAAGATTAGCACTCAGGTGTACACAGCTAGAGGCCCTGAGTTACCCTCCCCCACGTGAGAGGCTGGTGGTTTAGGGGCATACCTACACCTGTGACTAAGATCCAGGCCTGGGGTGGCTGTGGGGCTTTAGTGATGGCTTTTGCCAGCATTTGGGTGGTCTCCAGGCGGCTGGTGAGAACCTCTTTTTGGAAGGCTTCATTCCACCTACAGGAAAAGCGGAGGGTGAATTTAAAAAAAAAATCATTAAACACATACACATATGCCTTTATTCCTGGGGACTATTCTATGCCAATTTCTAGTAGAATTCGGCACTGCAGAACACGGCAGAGTATTTGCTGCAAGACAAAGGTGTATCTTTCTTGGGCATCCTGTTAGTCTTGAAGACTTAGATCAACTGAGTAGGGGTCCAGGTGGTGCGATGGGTAGTCCGGGGTATAGATTTAGTTCTCAATCTGGCAGCTCCATTATCCACAGTTCTCAGGTCCTCATTGGAGTCCGACCCTCTCCTCGACCTCTGCTGTGGGGGATATCCGCCTTAAGGCCCCGGCTGACCTTCGGAGAGGGTTGAGGATATTCTCCCCGGCCAGGTTGACCACAGCATCGCAGCTCGGCAGCCCAGAGTTGCTGAGTTCCTCCTGCCAGAGAAAGCAGCGTCCACCGCCCCGCCCGGCCGCACCCCTGACCCCTCCCACCATCTCCCCGGAGGATGGCATACCCACGTAATTCGAGCCGGCCCTGGCTGTCTGGAGACCAGCGTCACCTCGTGGCCCCTGGCTTTCAGCAGCCGGGTTAGGGCTGTCCCAATGAAGCCGGACCCACCGCCTGATCAGAAAATACAGACTTTACACCCCGGCGCGCAGGATGGCGCTCTGCGTCCGGGTTTGTGGGCCCCTACTCTGGTGCCCTCCCACCTCCCTCTTATCCCGGACTTCTACCCCGCCCCGAGGTCAGAGGTGACACAAGTCACAGGAATTAAGGGTATTCAGCTTCTAGGGCGAGGCGGCCAACGCCAGTGCTCTTTCGGCTAGGCCTGCCCACCTTCAATCACAGACGCTGCCCACCCCCCACGCTCCTTCTCTGCCCTCCCTCACCCACTAGCACCCGCATCGCGATCGGGACCCACCACGCCTGCGCAAGATTTAAAGCCACACCTTTTCCAGCCCCTCCCATTAGGGCCTTCTGCGCATGCGTCTTTTGGGGACGTGCGCTTTTCGCCAACGGAAACGTCGGACTCGAGACTGGGCGTGGCATTTCCTAGTGACCCGGAAGAATTTATAAAGAGTGGATTTCCGGGAGAGCAGAGGCAGGAGGCGGGCGGGGGAAGGGCTGGAGTAGATAGCTTGGGAGGTGCGGAAGCAACAAAACTCTATACTTAAAATTCGGAGCTATTGAAACCACAGAATTCTAGATATGTATTTAGTTTCGTGTCAGTAGTACTATGGATAGCCTTCTGCTCCTCCTATTTTATGTTCTCACTGCACTGGCTTCCTGTCGGCATTTAAACGTCCTGAAATTTCTGTCATCTTAGTTGAGGTTTATTATTGTTATTTAGTATTTTAATTGAGGTTAACTTTTTGGTTTTGGTGCCGAGGACAGAACCCAGGGCTTCCAGCTCGCTAGGCAAGTGCTCTACTGCTGAACTAAATCCCCAGCCCCTCCCGTCTTAAAATAACTCTAGCTGATGTTCTTTTGCTCTTCACTTTCACAGCCAGACTTAAATATGGCTTCAATTTTCTGCTTCCCCATTCACCCCATCTTTGTTTCACTTCTATCATTCATAAAAGAACATGAATTTTCCAAGCAGTGCCAAATCTAATACTTAGTTTTCTGTTTTTTTTCTTGATCTCGTAGGCTCACTGGGGATTTACCATTTCCTTCCTTTGGAAACATGCACCTCTTGCTTCAGTGAGAGACTGTTAGGCCTTTGTCTTAACTTGGCGTCTCAATCACTTGCTTTGCCTGGTTTAAATCTCAAGATACTGCTATTCCTCAGAGTTAGGACTTCTCTTCCCGCTCTGTACTGTTCTTCTGGCTTCTATGTTGTGAATTCAGTAACTTTTTTTTTTTTTTTTTTTCTCCTGTAAACTCTCCAGGTCTACACAGTTCAGTAGCATTCTTTGCTTGATCAAATTTGGCTTCTGTTTAATTCCTTGTAAAAACCAGTTTTAGTTTATTAAGAACCCAGTCCCTTTGTTATTTGGTCACTTTCAATATCTGATCAGATCCCTTAATCTCTTCCATCTCAGATGTCTAGTCATGCTGGCTTGTCTTCATCAAGAACCCTGTTAAGTTGGGTTAACCAGAAACCTCTTTGGCTCCTGATATGTCCCCAAAACTATAATATTAAGCAAAAAAGGAAGTTGGCTGATAAGTACTTGGAGTGTAATGTTTTCATTAAGAGATGAAAAACAAGAGGAACCCACAAGGAGGTACTGAGGAACCAGCGTTCTGCACTAAGCCTCTGTAGTACTCAGAGAACAGACAGGACAGTGGCTTTTTGCAAGACAGCTAAGTCCCTTCAGCGAGAACACGGGGAGCGGAGTCAGCCTGTTTTGCAAATCATCCGGACCTATTGAAGAAAAAGAAAGATTACAAATTTAGCGCCGATAACTATCATAAAAAACAAGAGTTCCTCAAATTCTTTGAAAGAAGGCTCTTGAAAAAACATCCAGGGCCAGCCAAATAGCTCAGCAGATTAAAGTGCCTGCAAAACTGGGTGTGGTGGCAAGCGCCTATAATCCCAACACTTGGGAGGTTGTAAACAGGAGAATCAGAGTCCAATCTAGTAATGAGATGCTGAACACCCTGTAGACCCTTCCCTAAAATACAGAAGAAAAAAAAAGAGTCCAGATGGATTCTACTGTAAAATGACTTGGGTTATGCTCCAGGATGGAGTTCATGTTATTAAGGACAGTAACGAACAAGTAGCTCAAGAACAGCTAAACCTAATAACTCAGGGTGTCATATAGAAATGAAAAGGGTTGCGGAAGCTAAAAAATTGAAACACTAAAATCAGAGCTCCATCTGCTGGCTTTCCAGGGAAAGCAACAGAATAAGCATGTGTTCTTTTTGAACAACAAAAAAGAAGTTAAACAGTTTGATATTGCCACTCACCTGCAGACAGCCCCAGAACTAGTTGGCAGAGTCTTTAACAGACTCAAGATAGAGACCTTGCAGATGGAAAAGGTGGAAGGAGTTACCCATCAGACTCGACTTAAGTGGATAGCTAAAGAAAGATAAAAGCAATATAACTGCCTGTCGCAGCGTATTGAACAAAATTTAAACACTCAAATATCTTATGGATAAAATTCAGAAGGTGAAGATGAAGAAAGGAACAGTGAATGCCCCAGCCAGTTGCAAGTTTCAGAGTTGTCTGGAATGCTGAAGTGTTACAGATAAGCCTTATTTGTGTCAAAAATAATTCAAGTTTTAGTAATAACTTCAAATTTCATTAGTTCAGAAGACATCAGGTGCATTTAGGGTGGTACAGCCATAGATCCTTTAGTTCAAACGCGTTGCTTTCCTGTTTATAAACATGAGTTATTATTGGTGTAATATTTGATGGCTTTCTATGAGCAATATTAAAGCGCCTCATCTCATCTTATTGTTTTTGGTTTGTCAAATCAGTCTTATTATTTTTTTTTTTTTAAGATTTTTTTTTTTTTTTTTTTTTTTTGCGGAACCAGGGATTGAACTCAGATCCTTGCGTTTGCCAGTCAAGCGCTTATCCCACTGAGCCATCTCCCCGGCCCCAGTCTTATTTTTTTATACAGTATTTACATCTTTTTTCGCTGTGGAAGTTATATATCATTACAACAAAGAAAATAGATGGATTTATTTCTAATTTTATTTTATTTGATTTCTTAAATTTTATGTATTTAGTACAGGGTCTACAGGGTCTCACTATATAGAGCAGACTTGTAGTGATCCTCCTGTTTTCAGCCTCCCAAGCAGTGGGATTACAGGCATGTGCCACCATGCCCAGTCTCGATTGCTGTCTCAGCGTGCCCTGAGGGTGGGGCCGACTTGGTGGGGATCGAACCCTGGCTGCTGCACTCTGCCTAAGCAGATGCTTTATTCCACTGAGCTATCTGGCCAGCCCTTCATTTCTAATTTTATTTTATTTTTATTTATTTATTTGGCGGAACCTGGGATTGAACTCAGGCCCTTGCGCTTACCAGGGAAGCTCTTATTCCACTGAACTAACTCTCCGACCCCCATTTCTAATTTTAATACTTATTCAAGAACAGCAAATGATTATTGAGTACTGGAAGCTAAAACTACTGAGGTGAACAATTGTGAGCATTCTGTTTTACTTTCATTTTATACAGTTGTACATTCGTTTTTATATTTTTGTGTTTTATAGCTGTAATTTAAATACACAATATTACATAAAAAACAAGCAAAATAATACTATTTTGTTGTAGGGATAAAGAGAGTTGCAGTAAGAGTAAAAATAAATGCATAGAAATGTTAATGAGAAAACAATAATATTTACCTGTAAAGGTAGAGTGGTAATACTACCAGGGAGGAGTTCCTTAGGGACTTGAAATTCCTATTTTTTAGGACAGGTGATGGGTATGGATGTTCATTTTATTTTTCTTTATTCTAGCATGTCTATATTAGTATTTAGTATGTCTGAGATACTTCATAGTGAATAAAAATGAGTAGTAAATTAGAATTTATAGCCATATTCATATGTATAGAAATAGAACTTTGAGCCAAGCATGGTGGTGCATACCTGTAATTCTAGCACTCAGGAGGCCAAGGTGGGATTCCCTTGAGTTTGAGGCCAGCGTGGGCTCTGTAGTGAGTTCAAGGTCAGCCTGAACTGCATAACAAGACCCTGAAATCTAACTTTATTCTCTATACTTAAGCAAAACTTGCTCATAAACATCTCCGCTGCTGCTGCCGCCGCCTCTTCCTCTTCCTTTTATTCCTCTTCCTCTTCTTCATCTTCATCTTCCTCTTTTTCTTCCTCATCTTCTCTTTCTCCTCCTCCTCCTTCTCTTCCTCCTCTCTTCCTCTTTCTCCTCCTCTTCCTCCTTCTTCAGCAAGTACTTATGCCATTGAGCTATATCCCTGGCCCAAATATCTCTTCTTGATAGTGGAATACACTTAAACTCACCCAGCAAAGGTAACCATTGCTTGTAGTTTAAACCATCTCATATTCTCAGTTTTCTCTGAGTAAATTCTTAGCTTTGTTCCTCTTCTTTCCTTCTGACAGCTAGATACCTGGGTATGGTATTTTCTTCAGTCAGTTATTGTCATTTAGTCATCAGTGCCTGTTCAGAGGCTGTCATCTCTTTTGGCTATGGGATAGTGCCTGCTGATCATCCCAGGCACAGATGGTTAAGCCAGGTCTATGGGCACAGGGGTTTGATTTCTGCTTTTGGTACTGAAATTTCTTATCTTGTTGTCCTCTGGGGGAAAAGAATGCTTGTCTTGCTTTGGGGCCAACAGCACAGAATGTAAAGATCTTGATGAGTCTCCCCTTAGCTTCATCCCTTGTTTGGGTTGTTCTTCATTGCCATTATTGCCATGGAATTTGCTGTGGTCTGGCACTTGGTTATATGTTGCTGTTAACAAATTATCTAAAAACGTAGTGGTTTGAAACAACAGTAATATTTATTTTCTCACACAGTTTCAGTGGGTTTGAAATATGAAAATAACTTAGTTGGGTTGTTATGGTTTAGAGTTTCTCAAGAGGTCATGGTCAAGCTAAGGCTCTGTTATGGTCATGCCAACTAGGGCTGCAGTCATCTGAAAACTAGACTGGGACCAGCCAGAGGATCCTTTTCAGAAAGGTTCATTTAGATAACATTGGCAGAAAACCTTCTCTGCTGGTTGTTTCTTGCTATGTGGACTTCTGAACGTGATTGCTCCAGTATTCTTAGGACATGGTAGCTGAGAGTGACCCAAGACAGTGGGAATGAAGGGAAGCCTCAAAGCCACGAACAATTGATCTAGTCTGCACAGCTACATAGAGTACTTTTACTGCAGTCCATTTATTAGAAAAGAGTCAGTAAGTCTGAGGGTAGGGGAATTTAACTCCAACTTTCAAAGGCAGGAATGTGAAATAATTTGTGGGCTTTTAAGAAACCACCACAAAATCTGTATGGGAATTTAAACTTCTCTGAGAGGCTTGCAGTCTCTCAGCTATGCCTTGAAATTTCTCTCTCTCTCTCTCTCTCTCTCTCTCTCTCTCTCTCTCTCTCTCTCTCTCTCTCTCTCTCTCTTTTTCTGGAACTGGGGCTTGAACTCAGGCCCTTGTGCTTGCCAGGCAAGCACTTATTCTACTGAACCATCTCCCCAGCCCATATGCCTTGAAATTGTGGCACAATCCTTTTTCTTTTTCTGATGTCCCCTTATCCCTCTTTTTTTTTTTAAGCATCTCTGCTTACCTTCCTAGCCAAGCTCCTCAGAGAGCTCAGGCAGCATTTGTAGTCTAGTTTTGTCCTCTCTCAATTCTCTTTAATATCAACCTGTTCAATGGCAACTGCTGTAAAATACTGGTATTATTTCCCGTTTTCTGATTTATGGAATCAACTTTATTGCTCAAGTTTTTTTCCTCAGTGTTTTTTCAACAAAACCTTGCTTTTGCCTGTGAATCCCCTACTTTCTAGACCATTATCTAGATATGGAAAGAATGAAATTGATTTTGTGGGTAAAAGCTGAGATTTATTATTTATTCCCTTACACTGCAGAGAGAACAGGAAGTACTGAGAAGGGAAGATGTAGCAAGTAGTACAGCAAAACTTACACACTTCATTCGTAATGGTATGAAGGTGCTCTACAATGTCATGAGGAATCCACATTTGTCTTATTCTCAGCTTTTTCTTGTAAGGTGGATTCATTTTCAGAAGGATATTTCCCCTTTAGAGGAAGGGTGATTCTTTGCTTATATTTCTAGCACAATGACTATGTTCCTTAATCCCAGCAAAAATCTCAGAATTGACTCTTGGACTGGTTTGGGTCTCAAACCATCTGTGAACCAACCATTGTGACAAAGCGAGTGAGAGTTCTGAATTCCCAGGCCCAGGTCATGTGTCTAGGCCAGAGGACCTCTACTTACTATTCTCCATTGTGGAAACCTACATGGAGCTCCAAGGGATCAAGAGACTCATCATCAATTTAAGTGCACATCCTAGTTATTGATAGCCTTTCCTTTTTCTCCTGGCTCTGTCTTCCTTTCAGTGAACTGTGGTGGTGCAGACTAAGTGGGGAGGGTTCCACTAAATCAGAGATCTTGTAGACCATTCATTGGGGTGGAGCTCCATGGATATCATTATGGAGATGAGATGGGAACCCTTTCAAGAGCTTTATGCTCAGTACATTCAGGGACAAGGCTATGATCACAGAAACCACTGCCACCTCTTCAAGGAGGCTGATGGGGACAGGCACTGACTGTATGTGTCAGGTTCCTCTCCAAACTCCTCAAAGTCTTTCATTTTCTGGATTCTGGGGATAGGTGAGTCAATTTCTCTCTTCCTCCTTAGTCTCTCTAAATGCAGAAGTGTTTTGGTTAAACTATTCGCAGCTTTCACAGTCTGTCTGACATGTTGGCAGTGTAAACTTTCAAGTTGGAACCAGAGAGCAAGATAAGAGACATTCCCATCTGCATATCTCCCTGTAGGAGCCAGTATAGCTTTTTTGCTCTGTGGGGAGGTGAAGACTCCTTAGTCTGCAGCAAGCACAGGACTTTATAATCACTGACCTGATACTGTTTCTGCCACAGCTGCTTCCTGAAACAGTTGAGGAACTAAGCATTGTCCTTAGGGCTGGGGGAGATCAGACATCTCTTTGGAACAGGTGGAAGTTAGGACCCAGGGAGGCTTGTAGGCTGCACCTTTCAGCTTGGCCAGGGCACAGCAGGATGCAGGCTTGCTGCGGACCCTCACCAGTGCCTCATTTGTTTGAATGCCTTCTTGTTGTTATTGTTGTTCTCCTCCTCCTTTTTTTTTTTTTTTTTTGTCTTTTTGAGTCAGGCTCTTGCTAGGCAGTTCAGATGGGTCTTGAGCTCACTTTATAGCCTAGGCTGGTCTCAAACTCATAATGATCCTCCTGCCTCAACCTCCTGAGTGTTGGGACTACATGTGTGCACCACACCCAGCCCCCTGCTTCATTTTTGTTTGGACAGGTTTCTGTGACTTCTCTCAGACTACGATGTTTCTTTGATGGATGCTATTTACATTATTATCATTTCATATTGTTTCTGATGAGAATATGGTAGAATCAATCAGCCCAATCCTAACCCTGGAGAAAAATGAGAATAAAGGATCCTGGAATACCTCAATACTTTGCTTCTCCTCTTTTATATTATATTATTTTATTTTTCTTAGCATATGTTTGCAGTATATAACAATTACATTAATTGTGGGAAGTTAGTATATGTATATAACACATCTTAATATTTTTCATCCCCTTCTCCTCTCCCTCCCCCTCTTTCTGCATCTCTTGGTCAATCCTCTTCTCCCATTTCTATTTTTTTGATCCATTCCCTTTTACAAATTTCTCTCTATTCTCTATGATCTTTCTTTTCTTTTTCTCTTTAATTTGTACTTTGGACTTCTTAGGTAAGAGAAAACATGCAATACTTAAACTGTGTGTCTAATTTATTTCACTTCATATTATGGTCTCGAGGTGCCTTCATTTTCCTACAAATGACATAAGTATATCCTTCTTTACAGCAAAGTAATATTCCACTATGTATAAGTACCACATTTTCTTTATCCACTTGTCTTACTAATTTTTTGTGGCTGAGACAAAATACTCAACACCCAGAGTTAAAGGGGGACAGTTTGTAGAGATTTCAGTCCATAATCAGCTGGCTCCAAGTCATAGCATCTGGCAGAGGGGCAACTGTTCATGACAGAGGAAGACAGCAAAGGCAACAAGAGGAGAGAAAGACAGGACTCCCTCCCTTATATTGTACACAGGCTACCCACCCAAGGGTAGGTTAACACAACCATAATCCCAGCATTGGACCATGAGTCAATTACAAGCTCTAGATTCAGCTGCCTCCCCGAAGTCCATCCCCCATGACTGCATGAGGCTATGGGGGGACATCCAGGCACATACCATAGCACAGTTCATCTGTTGATGGACACATAGGCCACTCCCAGGCTTTAGCTATGATGAGTAGCGCTGCTATAAGCATAGGATGCATGTGTCACTGTAATATGATGTGTTTAATTCTCTTGCCAGCCCCAAGATTTGTTCTTATTTGATTTCTTGATGATAGTCCTTCTTTCTAGAGTAGAGTCTGGGTGTCATTTTAATTTTCGTTTATCTAATGGCTGGGGATGTTGAAAATTTTTTTCATGTATTTATTGGCCATTTGTACTTTTTCTGAGAAGTGTCTATTCATTTTAATTTCCCTTTTTTGACTTGGTCTTTTATTGTTTTGGTGCGTGATTTAAGTTTTTGAGTTCATTATGTGTTCTAGATATTAATTACTCTTCTGTCTGAGCAATAGCAGGCAAAAATTATTTCTTACTCCGTAGGTTGTCTCTTCATTCTATTGGCTGTTTCCTGTGCTGCACACAAGCCTTTTAATTTGATATGACCTTATTTGTTCTTAATGCTAGTTCTTGTACTATTGGAGTTTGTTCAGAAAATTCTTGCCTATGCCCGTGTCTTCAAGAGTTTTTACCTATTGTACCTTCCAGCAGATTGTTTCTGTTTTAGTGTTTAGGCCTCCAATCCACTTTGATTTTCGCTTGGTACATGGGATGAAACGTGGGTGTAGAATGTCTTCCAATTTTCTGAATACTATTTGTTAAACAGAGAATATTTCCTCTAGTGTTTTTGGCTCCTTGTCAAAAGTCCAATGGCTGAATGTACGTGGTATTGTTTGTGCATCCTCTGTTGTGTTCTATTGATCCACATGTCTGTTTTTCTGCCAGTACCATGCTGTTTTTATCTTTTGTTTTGTTTTATTTTATTTTATTTTATTTTATTTTGAAGAATAAAAACAAAAGCAAAAACAAATAGTAGAAGCAAAGACAAACAAGGTAACATACAACAATGTATGTTACAGATTTTCAAAACAAGAATAGCTAATTAACAATAGTTATATTATCTATTTTATCATCAAATCTGTTGCTCAGATGAACAGATCTAGTTATTCAAGATTGGACAAATAATTGAATATTAATGCTTGCTTTCAATAAATCTTAATTTTTTTCTTGTCCTTCTAACTTTTTAAAAAATATTTTAAGGAGAATATAATAATAGTTGATAAGACATTAGAAATGGTACACAGAAGACCAAGATGAGAGGTATCCAAACATGGTTTTTGTATTACACATTGTTGTCCTTGATATAGTTGCTTAGATTGCAGATATCAGCAAATAGAGTTAGTCAAGGTGAAAATTCTAAACATTAACTGCTATTTTTAAAAAACTGATGGAAATTAATCATTGTAGTTTTGCAAAATAACTTCAAATCGAGTATCATGATGCTTCCTGCTTTGCTCTTGTTGCCCAGGATTTCTTTTGGTGTCCTAGGTCTCTACTTGTTCCATATGATTGTTTTCTCTAGTTTTGTAAGGAAAGCATTTGGAAGTCTGCTTTGACTCCAGGGTCTCAGGCACTAAACCTGCACCTCTGACCCTTGTCCTCTGTGGAGATACCAGCGCCTCTCCAGGTGCTGTATGCACCCCTACCCAGAGCTTCCACATACACTCTTGTCAATCAGCCCTGTTCAGGCATCTGTCCTCTGTGGAGCTTGACTAAGGAGCTGATAGTTTCTTAACTTCCAGCATCTTCCTCTATCGTTTTGCACTTGGCTGAAGCCTGCTGTGGAGACTGAACTGCTTTTAGTTTCTAGGGCAGTGAATGGGAAAGGGGAAAGATTGCCCTTCTGTGTGCTATATCATTAGTGCTGGTGGGGGGGAGGGAGGGAGGAAGGGAGGGAGGGAGGGAGAGAGAGAGAGAGAGAGAGAGAGAGAGAGAGAGAGAGAGAGAGATCTTTGGCCAGGCTGGACCGGAAGGAAACTGTTCAGCATGAGCAGCTTTTCCACCTTGAGAGGCCTCACTAGTCTCATACATTCTGTTTCCCACCCACTCAAAGGAAGTGCCACAGGCCACAGACTCTTGCTAGATTCTTTAGTCTTGGACTGCAAAATGGCCACCAAAAGGATTTTCCTGGGTTTGATATTTCTCACTCTTGCTCAACCCTCTGAAATTATTTGTAGAGAAAGCTGTCTCCATTTGTCACAAGGTCCCCACTCCTGGACTTCTCCATCTTGCTTGGGTTTGTGGTAGAAGAGCCAAGGCAAGTAGAGGATTATTGAGCCCTGGGGAAGAAACCCAAGGAGGCCTAAAAAGGGTGTTTATAAGGCATCTCAACCTGGATGTCCCTGTGCAGGGAGAATGCTGCTTCTGTGTCCTCTGTGCATCAGAGATAAGGAGGCCTGGGTCTGCTTGTCCCTCCACTCCAGTATGGGGTCGTATTGTCATGAGGTCATATTAAAGGAGACACTTATGGTAGGAAATGTGGAGACTGGGTACCTTGGAAATCCGATAGCATAGGCATAGATGTGTGCACATGTGTGTGCATGTGTGTGCCTGAGAGTTAGTTGGCTCTTCCTCTGCCTTCTTTCACTGTCTTCTCATTTCACATTTTCTCATATCATTCAGCAGTTGAACAAGCTGAGGGGTTTCCTAGGAAAGAAGATGAAGTTGATCTATCTTCTCCTCTATGGGTCAGCCTTGGCCCATTCCATCTATAAGAGGTCTAATCAGAACCAGCATGACTTTTTTGCTGAATCTAGAAATAAAGTGACTACACCACTGAAACATCTCACTGAGGACTTGGTTAGAGACTGAGATAATGAGGAAGAATAAAATGGTAACAGAGTAGAAGGGGGTGACCAAAACAAGAGAGGAGGGGAGAAAACCCACAAGTGTTCACAAAACTTAGATTCCCTGTAATTAAGAGGCAGACCAGGGCCAAAGATCTGGTTTGGGTCTGTGTAGGCTCCCTAGGATGCTAGGCTGAGATTGTGTGCAGTACAATGGGGAATTGAGGGTTTCAGGATAGCTGGTGTGAACTGTGAAGAAAAACAGATAACTAGGACATCGTAAGGACCATTCATTAGACTCTATCCATGCAGATGCCAGAGTATTATTTCTGGGGTGAAATTCTGGTACATGGAATAGAGACTTTAATGTTGAGATTTTTTTCCCTCACTACTATGCATTTGAACCAAGGCTCTCCACACTGAGCTGCATTTCTAGCCCTTTAAAACATTCTCTGAGACAAGGTTTCATTAAGCTGCCAACTCTGGACTTACGATCCTGCATCCTCAGCCTCCCAGAGTGCTAATATTACAGCCATGTGACACCATGACTGGTTTGAAGAGCTTTTAAAAAGGAAATAAATGTTTTGAAGGAACGCTTTGTTCCATCTATGGATAATATGGCTTAGCGTGTCTCCTCTCCTCAGTGGAAATAGCTTTTGTCAGTGACTTCCATTTTGTAAAGTTCATTAACTTTTTCTCAGAACTCCATGCTCTGCCTCCCAGCAGTGTTTGCTGAAACACTTTCTTTGCCTTGTTCTCAGGATGTGCTTTCTCTTCCTACCTGTTTCTTCAGTCATTTCTTAGTTTCTGCTGCTGGACTGACTGCCCTTTCTCTCTAAACAAGGGAGCACTGCAGTCATTAGCTTTACTTTTTCCACATACGCTCACTCTTCAGTATGAATCTCATGTTTTAAAATCGTATCCAGTGAAATCTGAAATTCCAACACTAACCTGAAACTTTCCCTTGAATTCCAAGCTTAAATAGTAAACAATTTAACCATTCACTGAGCTATGAGAAAGTCAAGGCTCGCTCACACAGAAAAACAGACTCATAGGCTTCCTACTGATAGCAGAGGTGAAGTCAAAACCAGCCAGCAATAGCTGTCAGATGTGTGAATGAAGATGCTGATAGAGATGCTGAAGGGGCAGCACTCCAGCCTCTACTGCAGGACTCAACTTTTGAATCTTCCCAAGTGAGGCACCAGACTTTAAGAGCTAAGACCAACTATTCCTGCTATGCCCTGTATGAATTCCTAGACCATAGAATCCATGGGAATAACACTACAGTTTTATGCCAATAAACTCTGGAGTAATTTGTAGTACAATAGTAGTAACTGGGCTCTCAGGGTGTCATAAGACCAGTCAACAGTATAGCAAATAAATACAGGCAGGAAAAGCCAGGCCATACCAGGTGAGAGAAATGATCTTCCTATTTCATTTCTGGGCCACAGATTATTAAACAGGATATTAAAACCCTTAGCAGCATATCTGATCAGCAGGGGCTTAATGGAAAGATGGCTAATGGGACATAAATCCAAAGAAGGATATGGACAAGAATATGAAGAAGACACGAGTAATCTTAAAGAAAAATCTTACAAAATATCTCTGAGAGTAAATCACATTCTCCTGAGTCTCAAAGTCACAATATTACCTATAATAAAATATTTTGCTGATTTTATGACATAATGTGTTCTTGAAGGTGGCTTTAAAACTGAAATCATTGTCAGTTGAATAAAACTTACCTATTCATTGGCCTACTTTGGTATCCTGTTTTATGAACCATTTAGTGGGTAAGGTGGTGAGAAGCAAGTCATACTTTTATTATGTAAGATTTTGTTCATAAAATAGTGAAATATGAATATAAAAATGAAAGTACTCTATTACAGAACTTCTGACCTGTCTGAAAAAATTGAGTAAAAAAATGAGATTAGACTAAAGCGCCTGCTTAGGTAGAGCGCAGTGGCCAGGGTTCAATCTCCGGCATTCAGTGCCAGCCCTGCCCGTGGGGTGTGCTGAGACAGCAATTGAGACTGGGCATGGTGGCGTGCACCTGTAATCCCAGAGTTTGGGAGGCTGAAAACAGGAGAATCACTACGAGTCTGATCTACGTAGTGAGACCCCATAGACCCTGTCCTAAATATGTGTGTGTGTGAGGGAGAGATTAGAGAAGCTGTTAATTTAATATAAACAGTATTCCTTAAGGAGAAAAATGGTGGAAAAAGAATTTTTTCCTTATGATGGAAACTGAAGATGATGTTTTTAAGATCTTGAAGACAGATCTGGAATATAAACCCGGCCTAGTGTTAGCTATACTTCCTTTAGTAATAGTGTTTATGCCCAGTTAAATTCAACGTCCTTGTGGGAGGAAGGAGACAACTGAGATAAAAATAGAGAAATTAGTTAATGAAAAATGGAAAGACAGGCTATAAAAGGCAACAACTTATAAAAACTTTATAAATTGCAGACATAATGGTAGTTCTGGAAGTAAAATTTCTGGGTCAATGTTCTAGGCAGTTAAAAATTTTTCCTTGTGATGAACTGGCCTAGTCAAAAAGACTATATTTAAAATATATCTTAAAAATATGGAATAACTGGATGGTTGAAAAGAGAAGCTGTTAAAAATAAGAATTAAGTATTAACTAGAAATCAGGTGACTCAAAGTTCTTGCAAAGACTATGTAAAAATCAACTTAAAAAAATCCACAGGGGCTGGTGAGATGGCTCAGTGGTCTAAAGCACCTACTTAGAACAAGTTTAGCACAGCGACCGCGGTTCAATCCCCCAGCACCACATGCCAGCCAGCCCCGCCCCCTGGTGGGCTGAGCTAGCCACACACACACACACACACACACACACACACACACACATAAATAAAATTAAAAAAAAAAATCCACAAAGGGCTGGCCAAATAGCTCAGTGCATTTTATTTTATTTTATTTTTTTATTTTTATTTTTTTAAAGAAAAAAAATAAAAACAATGGTACAAAATCTCAAAACAAGATTTTAGGAGAGTAACAATGGTTAGCACATTGTGTATTGTTACTGCCAAAGTAGTTTCTCAAATTATAAGATATAGGCAAGAAATAATAAATAACATAGGTATAAACCTCTTTTTAAGTGCATTAAAGCACCTGCAAGCAGGCTCAGGGGCCAGGGGTTTGATCCCAGGGCCTGCTTTGCCAGCCCCACCCCGGGGGCACACTGAGATGGCAATGGAGAGTGGGCGTGGTGGCCCGGGCCTGTAATCCCAGCACTTGGGAGGCTGTAAACAGGAGAATCGCTAAGAATCTCATCTAGTAGTGAGACACTGAGCACCCTGTAGACCTTTCCCTAAGAAATACGGAACCTCCCCCAAACCCCAGACTTTTAAGGGCAAAATAGCACTGATGTAACTCAGTAAAATATCACAAAAATGAATGATCCATGTAATTGTTAGTGGGTAGATGTTATGGTTGATGTCTGGCTGTCTCCCCAGGGCCTTATGTGGTCACCAAGACCAGGGTTTTCAGAGGCAGCTGAATCTAGAATATGTGATTGATTCTTGGTCTACCACTGGGATTAAGGGTGTGAGTGCTACATCTGCCCTTGGGTGTGTAGCTTGCATACTATATAAGGGATTGAAAGAGGCTCGCTCTCTCTTCTTATTGCTTTTGGTACCTTCCACCACCATGAACAGTTGCCCCTCTGCCATGTGTCACCCTGAATAAGAAATTGCCATGTAAGACAGCAGAGGCAGAGCAAGAGGCAGAGGCCAGTGATGTGTCGCAGAGGCCGGTGAATTTGCCAAGATCAGAATAAGAAAGAATTTATTCTGATGAGAGTACACTGTCAAGTGCTAGAGTGGAAAAATTTCTTTCTTTTTTTATTGATAAAAGTCCAGTTTAATTCACACTAATGAATTTCAACCATTATACCTTGCTGACTCAAGCAAACACAATTTTTTTTTTTTTTTTTTTTTTTTTGTGGCCAGCTCTGCCCGCCCGTGGCGGGTGGTGGTCTGGCTCAGCATGTGGTGCCAGGATTGAACCACAGTCCCTGCACTTTTGCCTAAGCAGGCCCCCCCCCCATTGAACTCCAATCCTTGCGTTTGCCAGTCAAGCGCTTATCCTACTGAGCCATCTCCCCAGCCCCTGCAAACACAAATCTTAAAAGTAATAACAAATTTGAACTGACAAAAAGAAAAAATTACATTATAACCATTTAATGTACTGTCTTTCTTAGAACAACAACAATAAAAAAGTCAGCGTTATATGGGATCTTAAAAATTTTGGCACAGGGCACGAGAAACAGTTACCAACAGTTACCTGAAATAATAGTTTACAGAGATGGGACATTAAAATAGTGCTTTTTATTAGAAGGACAGCAGCACATACTTCCGCCCTCAGGGGTATTCAGTAAGAAAGCGGAGAGACGTTTATCCACAGGTGACCTCATACGCGGGCTCTCTACTCTCTCCTCACTCGGCCTAGTTCTCCGAGTCCCTTCGGTGCTCATCAGCGCCTCCGTATCTGTCTGCGCGGTGGCTCAGGCGTCCTCCGCTGGCGGTTTCCTGATCTGTCTGTGCTGGTAGCTGGTGGACTCTGGTCCCGCTGCTGCTCCTCTCCCTCTCGCTCCCCTCCTTTCCTGCGGCTGCTCCCCTCTCCCGGCTCCCACGAAGGCTCCTGAACTTCTGCTCAGAACCCAGCCGGCCGCGGGCTGCTGTTCTCCCCAGAACTCTCTCCTTCTGCAAACCGCTGCCTTTCCCCAGCTGTTTTCTTGTTACTGTGAAGGCCGGAGAGTTCTTCACAAAGTTTTCTCTTCTTAGACTTCCTCTCTTCAGAAGCACTGTTGTTACTTCCTGAACACTTTTTTTCTTCTTCTTTTCTATTTTCTTTTCTGTGCTGACACTCTCACTGTCACTGCTGCTTTGTGAAGTCTCTGAAGAGGAGGAAGAGGAGGAGGAAGAGGAAGAGGAGGAAGATGAGGAGCAGGAGGAGGATTTGTGCTTATGCTTTTTGTGTTTACTTTTGGTCTTGCGTAACTTTTTATTTTTTCTCTTTTTTTATTCTTCATATTTTTCACTTCAAGTTTATCCAATTTCCTGAGAAGTTTCTGTTTTTATTTGGTTGTTAGCGACTTTCAGAATTCAACTTCTGGATCTTCTTCACCCTCACTTGCAACATACTCCTGTGATGGGTCATTTGCCGCCAAGTTTCTCCCCAGCACATTTCGTTTCAGGGCAAACCCACTGTTTCTCTTCTCCGCTATTAGCTCTGAAGCGTGCATTGATGGCCCTGAGCCATCAGTGGGAACTGAACTTGCACGGATTCCAGGGAGACCAAACAAAGGACACTCTCCATCTGTGTTGACATGACCCCAGTTATGACATTTAATGTACCTCACATTTTGAACCTGAATTCCAAAACGTTGGTCTTGGATGTTCGTATCATCTTTGGCATATTTCTCATGTGGGGCCCCCTCTGCCATTTAAATTTGTGTTCTGAGGGGACTCGGGGAGATAACGCAGCAGAATAAGCCCTTGCCTGATAAGCGCAGGGTTCTGAGTTCAATCCCCAGTACGGCAAAAAAAAAAAAAAAAAAAAAAAAAAAAAAAAAATAAAATAAAATAAAATAAAATAAAATAAAAAAAAATCAATTTTGGGGCTGGGGAGATGGCTCAGTGGAATAAACGCTTCCCTAGCAAGCGCAAGGACCTGAATTCAATCCCTGGTTCCACACACACACACACACACACACACACAAGTGTTCCCTCTCCTTCTGTTTCTTCTTTCTCTTTGTTTTCTTTTTTAGCTCCTAGTGGGGACTTATACATGAAATTAAGGCTGTTCTTTACACATTCATCTCTCATAAGCAATTTGCTGTCATAGGATTCTTTTTCTTTGAGATATTGCTGTATTAATTCTTCTTGTTTCTTATTATGTGATATTTCCTGTTCTGCCATCCATCCATAATTTATTTATTTATTTTTTGTGATACTGGGTGTTGAATTCAGGACCTTGTGTTTGCCAGGTAGGCACTTATGCCAGTGAGCTATATCCCCAGTCCCTTATCCATACCTTCTTGATGTTGGACTTGGAGGCAGGATGAAAGTCCTTTTTGAACATGAAGTTGGTGGAGAATTTTTCCGTCTTGGAGTCTCAGCTGCTGAAGGCAGTGGCTGGGTCTGGGAGAAGCGTAAACCCCGGAAAAATTTCTAAGAGAGAAATTACACCACCAGGGTGAGAAACTGGAATTTTAAAAATGAATTAAAGAAGTGGGAAGGGATTGAGTTAGCAAATGTGGATAGCTTAGAAATGAATTTTCCAGGGTATCCTAGTCCTTGTTAATCTTTTAGAACACATGGATTGAGTACTAAAGTTGTATACCACAGCTGAAAGTACACAGTCATTTATTTCCACCTCACAGAAGGTTTCTCACAAGAAAAAAGATGTGTTTTTAATCCCTTGTTTTGGTCAGTGCTAATGCATTATCTTTTTTTTTTGTACTGGGAATTGAACTCAGGATCTTTTTTTTTTGGTGGAACTGGGGATTGAACTCAGGCCCTTGCGCTTGCCAGGGAAGCGCTTATTCTACTGAGCCATTTCCCCCACCCTGAACACAGGATCTTGCATTTGCCAGGTAGGTGCTTGTATGGCTGAGCTATATCCCCGACCTAGTACATTATCTTATGACTGCTTAGTATGTGTGGGGCAAGATTGCTTTAATGAGGCAAGTTCACTGCTGAGGGTTTTAACCCATATGTTGGCAATGTATAGTCACTACTTTTTCTCCCTGAGAAATCAACAAAGTCATATCATTGACAAGGGACAAAGTGGACATTTTCATAACTACTTTGAGATGAGTAGAAACATCATCAGGGGCCCCTTGAACTTGCTAATCAGGGATTGTGTGCCTCATATGAAATATGAGGGTGAAGCCATTAAGAAGCTTGTTCAAGGAGTAAAAGATCAAGGAAAGACTGGGCATGGTGGTGTGCGCCTGTAATCCCAGCACTGGGGAGGCTGGAAACAGGAGGATCACTACAAGTCCAAGCTGCATAGTGAGACCCTGTACCAAAAACATAAAAAGAAAAACAAATCAATGAAGGTTTTAGAGCCTGGAAGACACAAAGAGCCTAACAAGGCAAGGACAACAGACTGATGGGATGGGAAACACTGCACGCTTGGTAGAGCTCTGGAGTAGGGCGTGAGAGCTAAACAGAAGATTTTGTGAACTCTTGCTATATCCCAGTCCTTGTGGAAGTGAAGCAAGATCTTTAATCAACTGAAGCAAGATCTTTTATTAAGTGGGACCTAAAATTGTGGGTATAGACAAGCCAAACTTTCCACATGGATTAGGGGAGCCTGCCTTACACTGTGACTTAGTGACTCTGTATGATCGAGATTTTAGTGGACTGCTCTGATCGCACAGTCCTGTACGCCCTGAGGTCAGACAGTCAGTGTGGACTAGGGCCTACTAGCATCCTGGGAGCTGTTTTGCATATGGAAAGTAGTTATCTGCTATGCGTGGCATGGCCTTACCAAAGGTCCCTGGAGATGAGTGCTGCAGTTCACTTATCAGGATATCAGTCACTTCCCCTGGTGTTGCCCTTATCTGTCATGAATGCCTTTGCACACATGGGTTCTTATGGGTCATATGGTCAAGTGCCTGAATCTGTTGCAGGACCTTCTCTTGTTTTTTGGAGATCTTTTAAAAACTGATATCAGCCTCCAAGACACAACAAATGGGCCAGAGTTGTAAGTGTGCTACAAACTGTCTCTAAAGTAGAGAGTTCTACCGAACACTGCTCCTGGATTGGGGAGACAGCTCATGCAAGGTCCTGAGTTCAATTCCTGGTATCAAAAAAAAATTTATGCTCTATCATGCCAAAAAGTAATTTCAATAACTCCCAAACACTGCTCCTTTATGTGTGGTCCATGTCATCAATATAGTGAAGCAGCCTGATATTTTGTGGAATGTCCAGACATAAAGGATTATGTTATGAGAGGACAAGAAGGTCTTCATAATACCAAGACTACTTTTCATCCCAAGCAAATGAAAATCTTTTGGGACCTTCCCTGATCAGGACTGAAAGTACATTTTCAAGATCAAAAGTCAGTCTGTTAAAGATATGACTTGCAGAATAATAGCAAAAATTATAATGATACATTAGGGACTAGGTAGATAGCTCAGTGGCATAAGCACGTGCCTGGAAAGTGTGAAGCTTAGAGTTTGATTCCTGGTACCACTGGAGAAAAAATTTAAAATGATTCATTGGTGAAGGAAATGGTGGTCTGCTCCTCTTCCAGAATATATTTGGTTTCCTGGGGGACAGTCTCCTGCCTTAATCTTTGAGAGTACCACCAAACTCTGACAATTTACCTGGAATATTGTGCTATTTCTGATTTGTCATCCTGGCCAGGGGTGGGGTAGCTAGCTATACAGGCTTTAATCTTTCTTACCATAATATCTCTTACTTAATAAATCAGGGAATTATGGGAGTCCTGTGGCTTCTAAATACTATATATACACACACCAAATATATAGCTTGGTGCCAAAGATTGACCACAGGATGGGCTCAAGGACCCATATCACCCACTGTGGATTTAGGCTTGGCTCCATATATCACTTGGCATATTTTAAGTTTAAATCTAACAGATGGGCCATGATTACATTTTACATTCTCTAGCTCTAGAATCAGTTCAGATCCTATACAAAAGAATCCTATGAAGTGCTGGGTATTCTGTAGGTCTCTGGTAAAGGATTGCAAGACAGTCTCCTGAGAATTAGATCGAGTGTGACGGCAAGATCCTAGGTCTTCAGTTCTCTCAGATGCAGCTGGAGCAGTGAAGCACCAGAGTATAGAATGCTGAGCCCGGGGACGAAACACAATGCAGAAGAGATGTCAAGCTCCTGGTTCTAAAAGTGTTAGCAGAGCTCCAGGGAGTGTCATTCCATGCTTCCTGGCATGGGTGAGTGTTCACTCTGTGGTAGGAAGGAGGAATCACAAGCTGTGTTATACTTTGTAGGAGTCAGCATTAGAGGTTAATTGCTACTGAGTGATCAGAAGATGTCTCTCTCGATCCTGCAGTATCTCTGATTCCCTCAGTGCATTACTATCTCCTGTTAGTTTCTGTGACTCTGCTCCCATTGCAAATAGTCTTCATCTTGAACTTTCCCCAAACTATCCTGTATGATTGTGCCATCTGTTGCTGCTGGCACCTGACAGAAAGGCCCTTGGAGGATAAAAGCTCAGTGACCCAGCAATGTAGCAATTTCCCAGCCCACAGGTGGGGTTGGTAATGGAAAACATGCTGTTGGTCATGGTGCGCTTTTCAGAGCAGCGGGCCCAGCAAAGATAAGGTCATGTACTAGATGGAAACCACAGTAGATTTTCATCAGAAAAATAGCCATGAAAACTTGCGAAGATCTTAGCTTTCTGGCTCTCCGTGACTAAAGATGCAATTATTGATGAAGAAATGAACCCAAAGTAATGCAGCCAGTTCCTTTTATGGACAGCAGTAACATGTGATAGCCCTAAAGCCATATAACAAAAACAAAAATAAAAACCCCAAATACTTAAACTATCCAAATAAGCAGAAAGTACCAAAAGGTTGAGTCAGGACGGAAGTCTCTTGTCATTTAATCCAAGCCTAGATTGGCTAGAATCAGTAAATAACGACCCTCACCACAAATCACACAATCTGGATGGAGATCTGTAAGGCCTTCCTCCTCTCATCCCTCCCTAGATGGGCAGACAGAGATCTGGAGCCCAGAAAGGCAACCACAGATGGTTTGTTTGAAAAGTGTTCACTCATAAGATCTTTCATATGGAGAAAAGAAAAGATTCAGGGTTTTTTCCAGGAAAAACAGTTCCTGCCCTGGAAGCCTCACACTAACACACACAGTCCTACTCCCTAGTTGCACACACCATGTGGTGTCTTGATTTGAGTCACGTTGTTTTCCTTAGCACAGAGAGCTCTTCTCAGCTGGTGCCTATGCTGGACGTCTCCTTCTCCAAAGAAGGGTGGGACTTCTTGTGTTGAGGAATGAAATTCACACAGTTCAGCTTTTGACACCAACTGGGCAGGAAAAAGCAACAGGAATGACACCTTGTGGGTCAGAATCAGATCCTAATGCTGAGTGCTCTAGTCTTTTCTGACTATGGACCTGACTCTGGGGAGGGAGCTTGTGTGATGGGTCCACTGCTGTGGGCTGAGTCAGGGCATTCGGCCCTGGGTGACTGTGTTCAGCAGTGTGCAGCTTCTAGGCCGCTTCACACCTCTCCTGACTGGTATCCCAGCATTGTCTGGAGGTCACTAGTCTGTCCTCTACTCTATGCTGTGGGTACCTGGTTCTGCAATTGTCTGAAAAGTTTTGGATATCTGTGTTCTATTTCAGTGTGTTCTGGTCCCCTATGAAGATGTTTCAGCGAAAGCCTCTTGTTGCTTTTTGTTCTATGCTTAATCATGTCTTGTGTAAAAAGCATTGTAATAACTTTGAAATTAATGTTAGTATACTGATACTTATGATTACACAAACAAAGACACCAGTTATCATGTTGTTAGAGATGCGGCACATTTCTTTTTCTATGCCTGAAAATTATGTGATAAGAAGACTAGATGCAGGAAACAGTTCCATGTGGGAAAGGAGGGCTTCAGAACCTTCCTTCCTGTACAAAGAAAAAACCTTATTTTAAGGAGAAATCTTTAGGTATTGTGTCAGAAACATTTTTTTTTTTTTAATTTTTTTTTAGGCAGAACCAGGGCTTGAACTCAGACCCTTGTGCTTGCCAGGGAAGAGCTTATTCTACTGAGCCATCTCCCTGGCCCAGAAACATTTTTAATAAAGATTTTATGATAAAGATTTTTGAACATATACAAAAATAGGGAAGGTTGTATAGTAAACTTATGTTCACATTTCTCAGCTTCAGCTACAATCAATACAGGCCAATTCAGCTTTTTCTTTTTCTTTCTTTCTTTTTTTAAAAATGTATTTGATACAGTGATCCTCCTGTTTTCAGCCTCTCCAGTGCTGGGATCACAGACGTGCGCCAACATGCCCGGTCTCAGTGATGGCTCAGTGTGCCTGCAGCGGGGCTGGTGCAGCATGGGGTACTGGGAATCAAATCGTGGTCTCTGTGCTTGCCTAAGCTGTCACGTAGTCCGCTGACCTATCTTGTTGGCCCTTCAATTCAGCTTGATTTATGCCTTCTATTGCTCTTTTATGCCAGTCTCTACCCTAAGGATCAAATCTCAGACGTCCAGAAATATTTTCATCAGCTGCACTATGCACCCCCTACCCCCGAACATTTGGACCTCAAGTTCAGGGAGTGACCTTGTTCCAGTCTGTATCCTTGGTATGCCCCACTCTTCCAGGGCCTCAGCAGAACCTTATCTTGTTTCTTTCCTGTAGGAGTCAGGGGCAGGGCAGAGATGGACTTCTTACTCTCGCTGGTGGTATCTCAGATCTGGCTTTGATTATTATTATTATTGTTATTATTATTTATTTTGCAGAACTGGGGCCTTTGCACTTGCCAGGGAAACACTTATTCTACTGAGCCATCTCCCTGGCCCTTCTGGTTCTAATTATGTGTCCTATACCTTTGGGCAGGCAGAGCCCTAAGCCGGCACCTTCTCCCACTCTGCCTCCACATGGTGACTGAACAAGCCTAAGCACTGTTCCAGTAGGTATGCTTTGCAAAGAGGTTGATTACTTCTCTGACTCCTGAGTTGGATCCTGTTTTCCTGGAGACTGAGAGCAGTTTGGCTCTTGACTCACACTGAGTCTCTTTCTTTCTTTAGAACTGACATTTTTCCCCCCATGGAAACAGAAACTTCACTCAATGTTTAAAACATCGGCATCAATAACAATGATAAATAATGATAGTAATAAGTGCAGAAATGACAACTAACAACAAGAATGATGGTGTTCAATATGATGGCAACAGTAGCATAAGCCTCAGGAGGTAGGACAGTAGCATACAGAGGAGAGTCTAGGGGTGAAGGATCAATTGCTTTTATTGGACTCATGTGTAGTATAGTGTCAGAGTCATAGTTTTACACCGTGCAAAAGGTTCCACAAAAGAGAAGGTGAAGCAGCAGGAGGAAAGAGAAAAATGCTGTAAACCTGGCTTCACTGGAAGCAGGAGGCCTTGGAAGGACACCAAGGAGTCGGGCCTCTGGGGAGAAAAGCAGAGCCCAGTTCAAAGCTCTCACATTCGCTTTCCCAGCCCTAATGGATGGCCTGTCCTCTTCCCTGAACTTGAATCTCTGGCAGGAGGAGTGGGCTCCTGGAAGAGAGATTGCACTCCAAAACCAAGTGTCACCTCCCTCAACCTCCCAAGGGCAGACTCTTTCAAAGGCACAACCAGCCCTTCAGTCATCTCGGGTCGTAGCTCAGCCAAGGGCATTGGACTCCAGATGAGAACTTTAAGCTGTATACCTGGTGTGCCTTGAGGCCTGGTCCACCCTTGCTCTCCTCACACATGAGCACCTCATGGTCCCTTGTCTCTGTGCTGCTCAGATCTTCCATCCCACCAGCCTCATGAGTGCCTTGCTAGCTCATTTTCCACTGCACAGCAAACTAACTACCTGCTACCTCAGGCTATTGCCTTACTTCATTATTGTTAAAATTGCATGTTCAGATAGTTTAAAAAGTTAATGACTCCACAAGATTATTTATGAAGCCAGATATATAGCTCAGTGGCTAAGCACCTGCTTGGAAAGCTCAAGGTTGTGAGTTCGATCTCCAGTACACACCTCCACACAAAAAAAGATTAGTTATAAAAAGGAACAGTACTCTTCCCTTTCTCGAATTTTCCTCACACCAGGAGTAATCAGTTTTACTTTTTTTTTTAGTTGCTTTTAAAGAAACCTTAATATTTACAAACAACACACAGGCATTGTTGAATCTTAATTTTGAGTTTTAGACATCATCTATTAATTTCTGTAAGGAATATGAAGTTTTAATTTTTTTCTTTTCCTACCTCTATCACATGAATATTATTTTCATTCTCCCATCCTTGCAATACAGGTGTTAGGTCAATATTTAATATTTACATTATCTTGCATATGTAAATACCTTTTATAGCTGAGATATTTATAAATTAGACTTTTTCCTTTTCTATTCGACTTTTGTTTTTGCTGGAATTTATACCTTTTCTGGGGGCTTAGTTTTCTACATATACCTCATTAATTTGAAATTGAATTGAATTTTCCAGCCATTTAAACATCTTCTTGGCACATGTAGAGCCGGCAGAATTCTATGAATTTCTTCCTTAGAAGTGGTCTGGCTCTGAGCTCTCTGACTTGCTCCAGTGTGGACCATGGACCTGGGAGATGCTACCACTCTTGGATCTTGCTTCACCGTTGTCTAGGACATGACATTTTCTTTACTGCTCTCTTATCTTTTTTGTCTCTTCATTTTTTTTCCTTTTGCTTTGATATCTGAGAGCATGTTACATTTGTCTTCCATTGAGTTATTAATTTATGTCATTATTTTAAATGTCTTACAGCTTCTTTTCATTCTTGAAATGGTTCTTTTTTATAGTGTCCCATTCTTGAGAAATAAAATGTTGTCTTTTATTTCTCTGATATTAGAGGTTTGTTAGAATTATACATCATTTTTCCCATTTCCTTATTTTTTGATGCTTTGTTTGTTTCTCTTTTTGATTTCATTTTTAAAAATTTTTTATTTTAGGGAAGAGTCTACAGGGTGTTCAGGGCATCACTACTAGAACAGACTCATAGTGATCTGCCTGTTTACAGCCTCCCAAGAGCTGGGATTACAGGCACATGTGCCCCTGAACCCAGTCTCAATTGCCATCTCAGCACGCCCCAGGGGTGGGGTCAGCACAGCAGGCCCAGGGATCAAACCCTCAGCCTCTGCACCTGCTTGCAGGAGCTTTAATACACTGAGCTATTTGGCCAGCCCTTCTTTTTGATTTTAGAAGATATCCATATATAGAATTCTTGACTGTCTGTCTTGTTAAGAGTGGGAGAGTCAAAAGCTGAGCTCACTGATTTTGAGCTTTCTTTCTTTCTTTCTTTCTTTCTTTCTTTCTTTCTTTCTGTTTTTTTTTTTTTTTTGCGGAATTGGGGATTGAACTCAGGCCCTTGCACTTGCCAGGCAAGCGCTTATTCTACTGAGCTATCTCCTCAGCCCCTTGAGCTTTCTTAAAGGGTGTTCTCAGCTAGATAGTTGTGGAGCCTATGACATCAGTGGTTTTAGTTGTCTCCTCTTGGGTTCACCAGAGTCTCCAAAGAAGACACTGCTCTGTCTTTTCCTGGTGGGTGAAGATGGATGCTAGTGTTCTGGGAGCACAGTGTGTGTGTGGGTGGGGTGGGAGACCAGAAAAGAAGACACATGGTGTTATGCTTTGGGTCTAGTTGTTCCCCCCAAACCCTCATGCAGTCATGGGGCAGACTTCTAGAGTTTGTGATTAACTCATGATCCACTGGGATTATGGGTGTGAGTGCTGCTAGGATTATGGGTGTAAGTGCTGCTGAGATTATGGGTGTGAGTACTATACCCAGCCTGGGGCACATAGCCTGAATGAAACAAAAAAGAAACAGATTTGCTCTCTGTTGCCATTGCCGCCACTGCTCCTGCCATTTTGCTGTTGCTGTTTTGCTGTTTTCTGCTGCTGTTTTCTGCCATGCACCACTCTGCCTTGGAGTCAGTTGAATGTGGAATGAAACCTCTACTAACTGTGAGCTAAATAAAACTTTCTTTCCTTCATTTTGGGAGTCAAGTATTTGTCCCAGAAACGAGGAAAGAGTAACTAAGACAGATGTGTGTCTCAGAGTCCTGCATTCAGGGGCTGGGGAGATAGCTCAGTAAAATAAGCACTTGCCTGGCAAGCACAAGGGCCTGAGTTCAATCCCTGGTTCTGGAAAAAAAATCAAAGTCAAAAACAAAAACCAGAATCTTGCATTTAAAGTTCACTCAGTATAGTATACGTACTTTCACCTTTACTTTTTCAATTCCCAATCAGATACTCTGTTTTATGTTCTCCAGTGAATAAACCTTCAACCTTTTGGTAAAGTAATAGAGAAGCTGTCTAACTCTGGTGAATTTGAGGGAAAGGGAGTGTAGTATTTTTAGAATTCTACCTGTTTCTTTTGGAGACTATCATATAAATCAAGGTGGCTCTCAGAATTTCTTCTAGGCAATACTGGTACTGTTAGGTCTATTTTATTCTAAGTTTTTATTGATATTATCTTCTGTTTATTCTCTATTTACTTGATGCAAGTTAAAATTCATTAAAAATGACTTTTTTGCTGCCATTTCAGAAAGGTTTCTAGAGGGAGAAAAAGGTATACATCTGGGTTCAATGTACCTTCTTTATCTCATCTCATTGTTCAAAATTTAGTGGGGTTGAATTAAGTCTCTTTATTTTGGTATATCTTTAAGAAATATTTCCTTAGAAGGCTGAGGCAGGAAGATCACTGTCAGTTTGACACTAGTCTAGGCTACCTAGGGTAGTTCAAAGCCAGCCTTCACTGCATAGTAAGACCCTGCCTCAAAATGAGCAAACAAACAGGCAAACAAACTAAGTATTTTCTTTCTTTCTTTTTTTTTTTTTTTGCAAACCGGGGGATTGAACTCAGGCCCTTGCCCTTGCCAGGGAAGCGCTTATTCCACTGAGCAAACTAAGTATTTTCTTACTCTGATGTTTTTTACTGTTTCTTTGATATTAATTCAATATTTCTGCTACTTTTTATCTTTTCTTCTTTTAGGGTTTTTTGAGACAGGGTGTTGCTCTACAGTTTAGGCTGGCCTTGAACTCACCATGTCCTAGTTGGTCTTAAACTCATAGTGATCCTCCTCCCTCAGCCTTCTAAGTACTGGGATTACAGGCATGCACCTCCATGCCCTGCCTTTTCCTTTTATTTTTCTACAAATAAATTTACATTTTTTTCAGACAGGGTCTTGGTTTTTAGTGCAGGCTGCACTTGAACTCACCATATATTCCAAACTGGCCTGGAACTCAAATTTTAAATATATGTTTTATGGAGAAGAGTATACTTTGGTTATTCTCTTATAATTTGCTTCATTTGGGCCATAGACATAATGTATATGATACTACATTTCAGACGTTTCAAATGGAGATTTAAACACAATTTCTGCAAGAGTATAATGTCTTCTCCTTCACTTAAAATCAATAGTAAATGTTAACTGTATCTAAAAAATACCATCACAACATGTAGACTAGAGTTTGACCAAATAGGTATGATAACCTAGCTAAGTTGACAAAATTAACTGTTGAAATTACTATCTCACTAGTGTGTGTGTGTGTGTGTGGTGTGCATGCATGTTACTGGGGACTGAGCCCAAGGCTTTATCCCTGAACTAAGTCCCCATTCTATTGTTTAATTTTTATTTTGATTTAGGGTCTTACTATGTTAACCAGAGTGAGCTGAAACTCCTATTCCTCTTGCTATAGGATTACAGGTGCACACCACCATGTCTGGCTTACTTATTATTTGTTTAAGAACAATTTTCTCATCTGTAGAATATTCTATTTAGTGGACTTATTATAATTAACTAGCATGCCATCTTTAGATGGGTAAATTTTTCTGCTACTTTCTTATACAAAGTATAAAAGTTTGCACTGTTAAACTTTTTTGTATATCAACCTTTATGCTCAATTCTCACTTGTTTATTCCTAAAGATAGACCATGTCTAGGGAGATAAACAGTGTGCTATATTATATCAACTTAGCTGTTTCCCAGAATCCCTTTGTCTTCATTGTTCTGAGTTAGAGGTTAGAGGTGAGCAATAAAGGAACTTTAGCAAGATTTAGAAGGAGAAAAGTGGAACAGAAGATAGTGCTTTTAGAAGTTCTTTTTGCAGAATGAGAGAGGTTCAGGTATACCTGGGAGTTTCTCAAGACACCTGGTCATGAACTCATCATCCCTACTGTCTGTTCTATATCCAGCTTATCTTCTCACTGCTGGAGAGTGTGGTGGTCCCAGGACTGCCACTGCCAAGCACTGGCTGTGGGCCTAGGAAGCAGCAGCTACACAGAGGCAGCAGATAACATCCATGTTATTGCAAGGGACAGAAGTTTTTTATTTTTAAAGATAATTAATATTCTTTTGGGTAAACACATCACATTTTCTTTACCCATTCGTTCACTGATAGACACGTAGGTTGGTTCCATATCTTGGCTAGTGTGAAAATGCTCTAGTGAATATGGGAGTACAGATAACTCTTCAGTATTTCACTTCAACAACTCAATTTCTTTCGCAGTCACTGGATCCCACCTTTTGTTATCTTTTTGCCTTGCTTTTAGAGTGGATTTGCTTTGTGACAACTCATGATTCTCATGGTCACTGCTGTTACTGCCACTCTAGACCAAGGGCCCCTCATGTTTGCTAAAAAGAGATTTGTGTGCTTGCATACTGGTCTGAATGGACACACAGAGATTCTCAATCAGGTAGATGGGTAATGCAGCCTGTAGGCTCCGGGTGAAGTTACTTCTTGACTATACCAGTTCTGGGACAATGAATCATGCTCAGAATAGTGTGATCATGGACATAGGTGAGGATTATTAATAGGTGAGGATTAGTAATAGGTCCAAGAACATGATTCTCTCTCTCACCAAGGTTAATTTAGATTCTGATAGCACTGTTCATCTAATCTGATAGCAGCAGAGACATAGCAGCATTATATCTTTAAGGTGGCACCTTCTTGAAATACAGACACTTGTGACAGATTATGATTAGTCCATGAGAGATAATATTATATTATCATTATTATGTGAGGGATCATATTATGATTTTATTAGCTCCTTGTCCTTTGTAGGAAATAGACATTTATCCTCATTAGCACTGTCACGATCTCATATATGAGTTATCATTTTCTGCCTGCTGTTCCTCAGCCTGCACCACCACCTGAGGGCATGTCTATTGCCCATGCCTGTTGGTCCTACTTCACACACAGAAGGATCTCAAAATGAAGACTAATTTTATGAAAAAGGAGGCACTCTAATAGTTTCACAGTCTTATCATGTACCATGTCACCCAGAAGCAATCAGGCTAATGGAATGTTGTATTGTCCTGTTACAAGATCTGTAAAGGTACCATCTGGGAAACGATACCCTCGAGATTGGAGCTTTGTTCCCAAGAATACAATAAATACATTGACTCAATAACTAATTCATAGTTCAGTGTTCCCACGTAGCTAGAATATGAGTCCAGGAACCAAGGAGTAGAGGTAGAATTGACTATTAAGTTATTACTCAGAGGGATGTTTTGCTTGTGGAGTTTGTACATTTCTATCTGTTTAGACTCAAGTTCTTCTGAATTAGAGGTCCAAGTTCCCAGGAATAAAATGCTTTCCCAAGAAAGGCGATAAAGGAGGGAGTGAACTGGAAGTTGCAATTATCATCAGCTGTCCTGAGCTCCTCATATCAGGGGCAGCGGGCAGAGAGATACTGTACTGGCTGGAGTAATTGGCTCTAATTGCCATGAGAAGCCAGAGTTTCTGCAATGGGAGATAAGTATGTCTGGAACTCAGGAGATTCTCTGGGTCATCCTTTGTGCCTTTGTGTTCACTGATAATTGTGCAGTAAATGGACACTTACAATCAATGCAAGGCAGCGAAAGGCTCAGTGCCCTAGGGCTGGAGATCTGCTTGCTCTACCAGTTGCACAGCACAAGTGAACTGAAGTGCTAGAGGGAGGGGAGGGACATCTAGGCTGAGTAAAGGAGATGAGATGAGAAATACCAGTCAGGACTTAGAAGACCAGCTTTGGCAATGGAGACTGTAGCTTAGTTTGTCATTCTTTGCAATCTTTTTGTTTGTTATTACTTTGAAGGTTTGAGTTTGCAACTTTCATATTAGGAAATCAGGATAGACATGTATTAGACAAGATCCAGAGACTCTAAGAAGATGTAAATCAATTTCAGTGGCAGGGGTTGAGGGATAAGGACAATTTTATCCATGATCTTTGGTCAATTTAATCAGCTTTACTTCCCATGGTCATAAATCCCTGGGCATCATCATCTTTGCTAAGAGCAAAGAATCTCCATGCATAGAGTCACTTGATAAGGAAAGACCACCATACCTTTGACCTTTGGATAAATATATGGTGCTGAGTTACCATAGTTAGAACACATGAGGCTTGGAAGTTAGCATAGAAACAAAATTAAAATAGCTGTCAGTTTTGTCCCTTAGATATAACTGCCATAATTATTTTGATATAATTATTTCCACTCTTTCTTATGTTCCCATAAAAATAAAAAAATTGATATTCTAACAGAGGGTGATTATTATATTGTTTTTAAAAGCATTAGGTTCTATTGAACTTTCCCATGCTATTAAGTGCTTTTTTTAAAAAAATTTTTCCCATAATTTTATTGATAAACAAATAGCAATGAGACAGTTTCAAATCAAATTTGTAGGACAGTTTCAATAATTAACACATTGCATACATTCTTCCTAGTGGTTCATTGCTGTACAAGATGCGGACATGATATCTTATTTACAAACACCATTAGAACAAATCCCTCTATTCATTAAGAGAATGTAACTATATATCTATCCTAACCATTTTGAATACACAGATACAAAATGGACATTCATCTGTATACCCTTTCATTAAGTGTTATTTATTTATTTTTTCATTAAGTGTTTTCGAAATAAAGATTGAATGAGTTCAAAACATTGACTCTTATTACTTTACCATTTAAATTATATTCCATGGCTATTATTTCTTTTTTTGGTTTTATTTTATATTAATTTTTATTGAGAAACAAATAGCAATGAGACAGCTTCCAAACAGGTTAGTAGGACAGTTACAATAATTAATACATTGCATATTGTTGTCTTCATAGTAGTAATTCATAGTACAAGATGCAGACATGATATCTTGTCCAAACACTATTAGTACAAATCTTTCTTCTCATTGAATTAAGAGAAAGTAGTTGTGTATGTATCCTAACTATTTTGTATGCACAGATACAAAATGGCCCTTCATTTATATCCCCCTTTTTTTTGTTTAGTTTTGTTGGAGATGGGTATTTCCATTGTCATTTAAATATTGTAGGTGTGTGAATCCAGCAAAATAATCCAATATAGTCCAGTATTTCATAATAGTAGTGGGTTATCCATAGGACTGGCAATGTCAGAAGTTGTTGACTTGAGCCTTTTACAGCTCAGCATATTAATATGGCTTTACTTTTTATACCTCCTTTTTATACTTTTCCTCTGGATGGCTAAAACCAAGGTAAAGCAAGACCTATATAACAAAAAAAGTAACTTTTGTATCTGCCAAAGTCAGTCAAATTCCCTCAGTATTTACCCTGAAATCCTGTACTGCAGTTTGTAGATCCTTTGTGAGTGTCAGCCATGTAGATGAGTCACAGCTATTGCTTGACCAATTTGCTCTCTGTGAAAGCCTGACAGAATGTTTTCTCTCCATGTGACTCTCCTTAGGTGTATTATACATCGTTGATCACTTTCCTCTGTGGCCCTATAATCTCCTTGATCAGAAAATTTGGGACACCACTGAGACAGGATGTTACAGTACAAGTTCGCTTACATCCTGAGTCCTCACTGACCTTGAATGGCTAGGGCCAAAATGTTGGCTGTCCTTGCAGTCCTTCTTTTTCTTTAATTTTTGGTCTGCATACTTAAGTTGTTAATCCTCCAGAAGAGAAGCTTAATGATATTATTACCCTATAACATAGGCAGTTGAGTTTAACCTCACTATCTGTCTGAATATCAAACATCTTAGACCATGGCTATTATTTCGGCTTTGTGTTTTTTGGCAATTAAAAATGGTGAAATGAAAATTTTTATACCTGAATCTTCATGCATGTCCCTGTTGTTTTTCAAAGATGAGTTCTTAGAGAATCCTTTTAGTGAGAAGAGCTCACCGTGCTCTCAAAAGCCATGGGGTTGTTGGCCTCAGGCCCCAGCAAGCGTGTCTATCCTGCCCAGCTTTGTGCCCTTCAGTCAGTCCTTCTGCTGGCGAGTGTTTGTGCTGAGCAGGATCTAGGTTCTGGATTTCCTTCTGGTATGGGCAGAGGCCTCCATGTTGTTCAATCAGGCCTTGTGTGCTCCTTGCATCTGCTCCCAGTATCTACATAGCTGCAATGAGTGAGGGGCAATCTCTTGTGCATCTCAGATTAAAGCTCCATGGCTGCTAAGTCTTTCCTTATCAAAGGGAGGTAGCCCTTGTGTGGCACTAACTGCTTTCTTGTATATCACCAATCTAAATCGTTGATCCTCAACAGAGGATAAGTGTCCTCTCAACTGCTGGGGTCATTATCTGTATGTGTGTGTGTGTGTGTGTGTGTGTGTGTGTGGGGCCAGCTCAGCCCACCAAGGGGCGGGGCTGGCTGGCATGTGGTGCTGGGGGATTGAACCGTGATCCCTGTGTTTTGCTAAGCTTGTTCTAAGTAGGTGCTTTTAGACCACTGAGCCATCCCACCAGCCCCTAGGGGTCATTATCAATGCCTAGAGACATTTGGGTTGTCACAACTGGGTGGTATGGAAAGAAGATGAATTCCTGTCATCTTATTTAGTGAAATTCTGTATGGTTTCCAATTTTTCCTTTTTTTTACTATTTTTTATTGTCTATAAAAACAAGTGTAAAGATTCAAATTAGAGTTGGATAGGGTGGATGGTTAAGGTAAGAAAAGAGTTAGTGTAATTTCTTGTGTAAGCTGATTCCTGCCTTTCCAAGGAAACCCTTTCTCTTCATTTTCAGTATTTCCTTTCTATGTTATTCTCTGTTTGTCTCTCTCAATTTCTGTGTCTTCATCTTTGTCTCATATACAAGACACACACACACACACACACACACACACACACACACACACACGCCATGCACACATGTGCACAAACTTTCCACATGTCATAGTTACTTGGGCTTGGATTAGGCTTGCTGTGTTTAAGGAGAAGTGAGCCACAGAGAGAGAGAGACACATACATACTCAGATCTGGACTCTGAGTTTTTATTGAGCTTTGTTAAGAGTTCTGTGAGCTGTAGGGACCTTCTGGAATCTCAAGGACATGGCAGAACTTTAGCAGGGACAAGATATAGACCAGAGCAAATAGTATAGAAATCCCGCTCACATCCAGTTCCAGACTTCCTTTCAGGCTGGCTCAGGCTCCAAGATTAATTCTCCTTCAAGATCTTGTTGATCCAGGGCCGGTAATGGGAGATTCGGGTGAAGACAACAGGGGGCTTTGCATTCCAGTGTGCATAGGATGCAATGCCCTGGGCTATGCCTGCACATAGCAGTGGGCCTCCAGAATCTCTCTGTGAAGGGGGAGGGAGAACAAGAACAAGAGGTAAGCTGGGAAATCCTCCAACCCTGCCCGTAGGACCAAGCTGGAGTCATCACCTGGACTAGACTCAGACCCGGAGCCTTGGATCCTCATGGGGTTACATGCCTGACACTCTTGCTTCCTCTCCTGAGGCAGTCACCCCTGTGCTATAGACTAAGTTAGGTGGTCAGAGGCTGTCCTGGGCAATGAGAGGATGCTCACACTTTCAGGTTCCTCATACCAAGGATCTCAAACCTGTCAGTAGGTGTCAAATAATCATCCAATTCCATCTCTTGCCAGAAGAATTCTGGCCCCTGAACAGTGATTTGTGCAGAACTTGGTTAGAGAATTACCTTGAATACAGATTTTCTCTTTCTGGGATTGCCCACACACAGCTGGAGATTGTGCTTGAAGTTTGGGAAGTGTTTGCAGGCTTGGGGATCCATGAGTCTCAGCTTCACCTCTTGCAGAGTGTCTGAAGCAGGCTCATCCGCACTTGTTTGTCCCCAGCCTGCTGCCCGGCACATTCTTCCAGATGGGATGAAGTTGAATTCAGGTGGGAGGGGCAGTGTGCCCACAGCCAGGGTCAGGTTGGCTTTATTCTCCAACTGGGAAGAGAGTGAGGAGTTGTTAGTGCAGGGTATGGGTTGGAAGGCAATTAGAGGCAATCAGGGAAAGAAGGGCAAATTGCTTCCCAACAGAGCCAAATCTAAGGAGGGGGGATGAAGCAGCAGATACAGAGTATGGAGCAAAGAAATTTTATGGCAATGGGGTCCTGAAAAAGCAGTCTAAGGAAACTGAACAGGAGAAAGATGTCACCTCGAGTAACATGATGTCATGGAGAAATGTAGAGCTATTGTAGTTTGGATGCAGGAACTGCTTTACAACCTTAAGCCTCTGCCATGTGTCTTCTTTCTTGTTTTTGTTATGGACCCCTAGGATGACTGTTAGAGACCTGTTGTAAAGAAGAAGGCAGGGTAAGCAGAAACAGCAATGGCTGGAGATTTCTCCTGAGTGATGTGCATTCTGAGAAAAGAGGCTGCAATCCTTCCCTGGAGCACTGGACTCTTCCAATTCCCCTTTTCTGGGCTGCTTGTATTTTGGGGTGCAGGACACAGGGTGCTCAGGAATTAATCATGGAAGAGCTTTCAGAGAAACAGACACAGTTTTCAGGACAAGACCCCTGGTGGTCTCTGGAGAATGAGCAGGCCATGGAGAACCCAGAGGATGGGGTTATTGCTTCCTAATTCCTTTAGCTCTGTATGAGGGCTGGCTATGGGAGCAAGAGAGCAGAAGAAAGCTGGGAAGTTGTGGTCCCCTGTGGACCTGGCTGTTCTCTGCCTCCAATGAAGAGGATGGGTCCTAAACCCTGGGAACTAAAGGCTAGTGTTATTGAAAAGGGCTTGGAAGAAGTGGGCTGGACAACTGGATGGGCCTTTAAAGTTATCTTCTGTGTAGGGATGGAAGTGAGAGAAGCTTTCAGAGGAGAACTTGGGATGACCTTCCTTTTCCTCCATAGGGAAGCTGAGCCCACAGTGACTGAGGCTTGAGGCATCTCATTCAATAAGACCAATTGATCTAAACCCCAATCTTTCTCTTAAAAGTTGACCCAGCACCAGGATCTCTTTTTTAGGGCCCCCTTTGGGTATAGTCTAAGTTGCCAGGCTGGTTGTTCATCTCCCATGTGGAGGGAAACAGGCCTTTGTCTTACCTTCCTGCACAGTGAGCTGCTGTCAGTACAAATCTCCGTCGTATTAGGAAACCACCACAGGCTCCCTGGTGTCCCTCAGAAGTGCCAATTTGTAGGTAAGCCATGTAGGGACGGGAGTGCGGCTTGCACTCAGTGCCACCGATGACTTCCCCTAGAACATACAGTTCCAGAACCTTCAGAGAGCACAGGCACTGACTGATGTAGTCTCCAGAGAATGCATAGTCTGGTTGTGGCTAATATCTTTCCGTGAATCTCATCATGGTCCTAAATTCTGCCTATTTCTCTCTCAGGTCTTTTGTACCTGTTTTTCCCATGTAGAGCTTCACTCCCATAAATTTTCATTTCTTCCTCTGAGCAAACAGCCAACCCTGTTGGATGCTGTTTAGACATCTTTCACCTTGGATACCCTGCTCCCACCCTACTCCAGGCCTGGCTCTTTCTCCGTCTCTGTGCAGGACACATTGTTCAGACTCCTGCCCTATCTTCTCTAAGCCCAGAAGTGGTGCCACAGGAGCCATAGAATGGACAGGTCACAAAATAGTCTGTAGCTCTGAAGCTCAGAAAAGGAAGAGAAAGCGCCCATTTTCCTCTTGAGGAGAGAACTCTTGAGGAGAGATCCTGAGACCCTGTTTAAGAGCCAGTTACGTTCGGAATAAACATCTTTGTTTTAGGAGCTCAACCTGAAGATTAGAGACAGAAGGATTTTATACTCACCAGCTTTAGTTTGGGCACACAGGAGAAAGAGTAGTAGAGGGAGAGAAAGAAGACACATCTTCTCAGGGAGGCTGCCTAGGCGGGTGCTAGTTTTATCTTTTAGTTTGGGATTATTATTCACAGTAGGCAAGAGAGGGGTGGGGCTGGTAACCACAGGAACTGTGCGGTCATGTTTTTTGCTGTCATTCTAAATTGGCTCTCCTCATGATGGAAGTTTCCTCCGAATCCCACTTATTTGCCTGAGGTGAAGTTGAGGTAGAATAGAAAAGGGGAATGGGCAGAGTCCAGTGCTCCAGGGAAGGATTGCAGCCTCTTTTCTCAGAATGCACATCACTCAGGAGAAATCTCCAGCCATCGCTGTTTCTGCTTACCCTGCCTTCTTCTTTACAACAGGTCTCTAACAGTCATCCTAGGGGTCCATAACAAAAACAAGAAAGAAGACACATGGCAGAGGCTTAAGGTTGTAAAGCAGTTCCTGCATCCAAACTATAATAGCTCTACATTTCTCCTTGACATCATGTTACTTGAGGTGACCACATCTTTGAATATATTATTTTCATAGGCCCATAAAATCAACTTCCATTTTCTGGTTCCCCAGATGAGTTTTCAACCATGCCCCTTATCTGGTGGGAGTGTGGGGACAGGGTATGGAGGGATCTTGTCTTTCCCAGTTAAGGAAGTGTGTTAAAATTCCATCACAAACACTAGTTGTGGGCCATCTTCACATTAAGCTTTCAGATGTGTGCACCATCATATGGCATGGCCCACAGTAGAAAATAAATTTTGCAAAAAGACCCAATGAACATACATGCATATAGTCAATTATATAAGCACAGACACACATGCACATACACACACCTCACTGAAGTGCAAGTTTCAGAAGACAATACTGGGCTGGGGAGATAGCTCAATAGTCTAAGCACCTGCCTGGCAAAGTGCAAGGAGGACCTGGGTTCAATCCCCAGTACCATATGCCATGAAGGCCCCTGAACCCTGGGTGCACTGTGCTGGCCCTGAAACCAGGTGTGGTGGTTCATGCCTGTAATCGCAGTGCTGGGGAGGCTGAGACTGGAAGATCACTATGAGTCTGAGCTACATAGTGAGACCCTGTATCAAATATAAAAAAAATCTATTAGAAGACAATATTATTATCATTATTACTTTTTTTTTTTTTTTTGGTGGAACCGGGAATTGAACTCAGACCCTTGCACTTGCAAGGGAAGCGCTTATTCCACTGAGCCATCTCCCCGGCCCCCTAGAAGACAATATTTATCGTAACAATGTGCAGTGTTCTCTGTTAGCTTCTGTTCCATTCTATTTCATTCCCTTCTATTTAATTCTATGTAACTTCATCCCACTATATGATAAAACTTGAGCAGCACCTCTCTGAAGTCATTATTGCCTGCAATTTGAAAAACACTGATTTGCATTTCTCTTCCTCTGAATTCGTATTTGTTGGCAGAGGAAGAGAAAGGCCCAAGGTGAATGGATAGAGGAAGAAGACAGACTCTAGGACAGGACTTTATGGATACCATCTCCAGACAAAGGGGATACAATTAGCCTTTTCTTAGAGCTCATGATTATCATTTATTATCACATCTTTTGAATATATTGTTATTTTCATAGGTCCATAAAATGAATATTATCATTGCAATTTATTGATCTGGCTATCAAGGCTAATAGTTCAGAATTAGAGTTTTCTTTTTCTTTCTTTTCTTTTTTTTGCAGGAGGGCCAACTCAGTCTACCCTGCGGGTGGGGCTGGCACAGCATGTGGTGCCAGGGATTGAACTGCGGTCCCTTGTGCCTACCTAAGCTTGCCTAAGCAGGCGCTTTAGATCGCTGAGAGATCTGACCGGCCCTTATGTGTGTTTTGAGACAGAGTTTTGCTGTGCAGTTCAAGTTGGCCCCTGAACTCACTTTGTTGCCCAGGCTGGCCTAGAACTTGGAGTGATCCTCTTGTCTCAACCTGGAATTACAGGTGTGCATCACCACACCCAGCTGATTTTTCTGTTTTCAAATCAACGGTCCTTTCTGATCAACCAACCACAGGAAATAGAGAAGTAGAATCTTGTCAATGTGGAGGGGAAATATAGGTGTCTTGCTCTCGGTAGCTTGAGTTTCCTGTATTTGCTGAAATATACTATGTCAGTATTTGAGATTTCAGCTTTTCCCCCCTTTTGTTGTTGTTACAGCCACCTTAGAAAATACTGTTACTGTCTCCACAAAGGTAGAATCAAGATCACACATTAACCAAGATCACACAACTTGTAACAATCAGAACTGAGTTTTGGGCCAGTCAGATAGCTCATTGAACTAAGGTGCCTGTTTAGACAGAGTGCGGTGGCTGATGTTCAACCCCCGGCAATCCATACTGGTTCAGCCCATGGGTTGCACTAAAACAGAGGTTGAGATTGGGCTTGGTGGTGCATGCCTGTAATCCCAGCACTTGGGAGGCTGAAAACAGGAGGATCACTATGAGTCCAATCTATGTAGTACTACCCTGTAGGCCCTCTACCAAATACATGAAAGAAAAAAAAAAAAAAGAACTGAGTTTCCAGTACCTAACTGCTGCTTTCTCTGAACTTGGAGAAGGAATCTGTGGGAGAGCAGGGTAACACAGTTCAGTGTCATTTCTCTTTGAGATTTATGTGTTTGATTCATAGAGGGGAATGCATAGCGTTCTCCAAAATCCTTCTCTTATGTCCTTGAGCTGATCTTGGGTTTGTGACTGGGATGATTCATTTCTTAGTATATACAGATATTGATTGGATTTCTGTTGCTCACTATTTAATTTCTGAAGTCCCATCCATAGCTCTGATCTTTTTGTTTTGTTTTGTTTTAATTAATTAAACTTACACAGTTTTCCTATATGCCATGATCATGTTCATCATGGGGAATATATATACACCATCTTCCCCTCCAAGTTCTCCTTTTATGCTGTTGGCAACAATCCTCAGGTGGGCCTCCCATACCTAGCACCATGCTGATTCAGTTCAGCTGAGTATTACAAGTTGACCGTAGTTAATCCAGCACAATAGGCATCTCGGTTATTTCCACAGTTTAGCTTTTATGAATTGTGCTACTGAAACATAGATATGTATGTATCATGTAATATGATGTCTTTAACTCTTTGTATTATTACCAAATACAAAGAGTTAAGGACATCATATCCTGGGAAGATACCCAGGAGAGGTAGATCTGAGTTAAATAAAATTTCTATTTTTAGTTTTTTTAGTGAATCACCATAATGATTCCCACAGTGGCCAGACTAGTCTGCATCTTCACAGATCACAGTGAATATCATGCTGGGTATACAGTAATGAATTTACAGGAGGTCACTGAGTCAAACTCTTTCCTAGAAAGTACATCTCAAAAGGCTGAACTCACCTGAGCTCTTTGAGCTTTCAACAAGGAAGAAGACTAACATTTATACTCATTCAAAATACACTCTTTTGATTGTCCATGACCATTGAGCCAGATGGAAAGAGAGAGCATCTCTAATCTCCAATAATAAAGGACATAAAGCATCCTCTGAAGATATACCCTCTTAGAGGCTGGTCTCATGCCAAAACAGTACGCTGTCAAAAATACAAAATCACACAAATGTCAGATGTCCAACACAAGCCAGCACTGCTTAATCAGTATGCATTCTTTCCACACTTAAACTTCCTAGAAACAAAAACCTTCCCCCCTCCCTTGAAATAATCTTCATTATCTTTTATTCAAAGGAAAATTAGTCTTAATTCCCTGGAAGTAACTAAAATAAAAGGTCTCTTGGGTTACTCTCTTTAGCTCCAAATATAGGATCTCTGGTGATATTCATTCCACTCTAATTATTCACTCTACCATCTTGGAATTGTGTGAACTATAAACTTAACCATACATTGCAATGTCAACATTCTACATAAAACATACATAAGGGAGAGAAGAAGACAGAAAAGGGAACTCTGTTAAAATACACTCAGCTGGGCGTGGTGGTGCTCAAGACCAGCCTGAATTGCATAGTAAGACGCTGTCTCAAAAAGACAAATATATATACATATACACTCAGATAATGAAAAAATTGCAGGCAGATAGTACAGTGCACATTGCTGAGGTTGGTTCCCCATGATGAACTTCCAATGTTGATAATATGTAAGTTTCAGAAACCTACAGTTTCGCATAATGCACACTACTTACTCAAATGTTCCATTGTTTACGGCCCGTTAAGAAAGTTATTGGGGAAACTGGATCTCTATGACCAAAGATATCACAAAGTACACACCATCCTGAGAGGGACAGTCACATTGCAGGGCTGATTTTCTTCTTCCTGTTCTCCTTCCCCTCCCTACTCCTCTTCTTCTTTTTCTTCTTCCTGCTTTTGTTGCTTACAGATATAGAGTCTAAATGTGTAAATATGTTGTGTGATTAATTGACATCTTATCTCTTCTAAGAACCTTATTTATTTTTTTAAACAATAGTAAGCAACTCTAGTGGTAAACTAGTTAGATAAGTATGCCTTTTAAAAATTTGTTGTAATTGGGCTGGGGAGATAGCTTTGTGGCATAAGCACCTGCCTGGGAAGTGCAAAGACCTAGAGTTTGATCCCCAGTACTGCATGCTGTGCCCACCCTGGAACCTACTTTGACCAAGGCCAGCTCCCTTCTATTCCTTTCTGTTTTCTCTCTTCCTTCCCCACAACCAGTCTCCCAGCCCCTGATGCTTCTTTTTGTAAGAGGCATTTTAGAAATGGTAGAGAAAGGTATTTTAAAAATATTATTATTATTATTATTATTATTATTATTATTTTGAGACTGGGTTTTGCTATGTAGCTGAGGTTGGCCTCAAACTCACAGTGATCCTACTACATCAGCCTCCTGAGTGCTGGGATTATAGGTGAGCACTACTACGTCTGGAATCTTTTTCATTTATAAAAGATAAAAATGAAAAGAATAAGGCTGGTTAAATAGCTCAGCAGATTAAAGCCCCTGCAAATAGGCACAAGGGCCAGGGTTTTGATCCTGGGCCTGCTGTATTGACCCTGCCCCTGCCCCCCCCATAACAAGTGAGACTGGGTGCAGTGGCACACCTATAATCCCAGCACTTGGGAGGCTGTAAACAGGAGAATCACTACGAGCCCGATCCAGTAGTGAGATCCTGAACACCCTGTAGACCCTTCCCTAAAATACAGAAAAAAAAAAAAAAAAAAAAGAAAAGAATAAAAAATCAGTAAAGGTAACATTTTCATTACCTGTTGGGAAAGGGAAATACTTTGGTATGGCATGTGTAAACATTTATTTCATTTGCTTCTGTGCCCCTAAAATGACCTAACTGGGTCAAGATTCTGTGAATTCCAGCATATTTATGAGTATAACATTGACCTTCTGAAGCCACGGGACAGGCACCCATTTTTTTTTTTTTTGGTGCATATTAGTAATACAGAATAATGAGATTCAGTTTTATTGCACTTTTTTGTTGGGGGATTTATGCTTTCCCACTGTCATTTTCGGCTTTGTTCCAACTTTTGCAGGAACAGAATTAGTAGCCAACTAGCTGATCCCATCGTGGGCCTTTCCTTCACTGTGCCTTCAGCTGAGCTGACCTTCTGCTTCAGCATCTTGGCAGTGGACAGCACTCGTTGGCTGCGTTGGGCTGAGAGCCTTCCTTAAGTTGGGTTGTCTGGTCGCTGCTGCTCTTCCTGCCCAGGGCAGAGCTGTCTTGTGTGGATACTTATTTTGTCCCACTGGCTTTGTGGTGCTGTGACTCTTATCACTCTCCATATCTGTCAAACAGGCTCACTACTTGGGCCCCATCTTCTACATCACAGAATTAGGTGCTCTGGTGATAATGATATATGTACCTACTAGATGTCCATGTGATGCTGTTTGATCTGCAGTGGTGGCCTTTCTAGGTGCCCTGGGATTCCAACTCAGTCTGTGAGCTCAGCCCAGCTCTCAGCAGTCTTTCTTTCCTGCTATTTCTTGTGGGCCTGGCTGGTGGGGTAGGCTGAGCATGCTCCCTCTACTGGGCCAAAGGGCTGCCTGGAGTATGTGCTCTCTGTAGGATCTGGGAGTCAAGAGGCAATGAGATCTCTGCTGCAATAGTTTGTGTTTGAGTCTTCTAAGAAAACATGCGCAGTGTCTCTGCTCTGTGTATTTCACATTTAAAAACTATTATTAAGTATACAAATATTAATAGGAGGAAAAAAGGGACATGGTTTTAAATTTTTTTTTTTTTTATTTTTGGTACAGGGTCTCACTATGCAGACTTGTAGTGATCCTCCTGTTTTCAGTCACTTCAGCGCTGGGATTAGAGGCATGTGCTACCATACCAGTCTCAGTCGTCAGCTCAGAGTGCCTGGAGGTGGGGCCTGCACAGCCTGTGGTACCAGAGTTTGAACTCTTGTCCCTGTGCTTGCCTAAGCAGGCGCTTAGTCCACTGAGCTATCTCTCAAGACCTGGGGAAATTGTTTTAAACGTGGTCCCACACAAGACCTTTAATGTTTGAGATCTTATATTCAGATTGTATTTTTTCCCTCACATGTGCTTATTTTTCAAATAGAGGAGTGTGTGTAAGCAGTGTTGTACATTATGCTTTCCATAATTTATATCTATATTAATTAGTGGTGAAGCTGGAGGCCCATGTCGGTGAGCCTGGGAGGCAGTGGGGAATAGGAGCATTTTGGCTCCTTGATCTGGGACTGGAAGTGAAAGCAATTTCTCTTGATGCAGTAGTCAGGGCCCATGCCTACCTTTTTGGCACCCTAGGGACAGTGGTGAGACCTGTGTGTAGCTCCTCCTCTTGTACTAGGGGGCGTGGTTGTGAGTGTACTGATCAGTTATTGGTAGCCGTGGGATTAATGGGATTGCAGGTTCCTCATAGGAAGGCACTTTGGAGATCCTGACCTAACTCAGGTATTCCTCTTCTGCAAGACACAGAGACACCATGTTATCTTTGAGGAAGATGACAGTGGAGTTTAGCTGGCTCTGCTATAGTTCTGGGGCCAACCTTGCATTGATGTTTTTGAGGATCCCTCTGCCAAGCAGGAGTGGCACTGTCTCTTATACAGAAAGAGCTGGTTCCTCCTTCTTTTGTTACTGCTATACGTAGTCACAGAGCCATCCTGAGGATTACTGGGGGCAGCTGCTTCTCTGGAGGTAGACCCAATGCTGAGGGGAGGATGATATAGGGCTTGTGTCAAGAATACAAGGACTCAATGGACAAGGAATTCAGGCCATACAACTAGGACAATCTCTGGGGCAATCATAGGAAGTTTGCTGTCTTGTATGAGTGAATTCAAATGGCTGAGACATGAGGTTTTGTGAGAGGAGGAGGAGACAGGAAAAGAGAAAGAAGAAGAGAAAGCAGTGGAGAAAGAAAATAATTAGTGCCAATATTAATCTGTTTGCGAAATCCTCTAGTTCAGACCTGTTTATTAACAGATTAACTTTAATAATCCATAGCACCATGTCAAACTCGGAGGAGTTGGTTGTCAGATAATTAACATGGCAAGAAAGGAGCCCAATGCAATTTTTAATTCAAGATAGAGTGGGATGTGGGTGAGGGAGGAAACCACTTCTAAGCAGTGAAAACAGTGGAGTCGCACACATGTTGGAGGCTGCATCTTTATTGAGGTTCATTGGGATCGATCATTAGAGGCTTCTGTGCTCAATGGAGCTTCTCTGGGCTCCTATGGAAACCAGGAGATACCCAGAGAAAGCTCTGGTTTGGGGACTCTCAGGCTGGTGTGGCCTCTCAGCTATTCGGAACTCAAGACTTTATTAATCCAGGGCACATATGGAGATATGCGTGTGAAGACAGCAGGGGGCTGTGCGTTGGGGTGTCCGTAAGACACAATTCCTTGGGCTACCCCAGCACACAGCAGGGGTCCACCAGAGTCACCCTGTGGGTTAGAGAGAGCAGACCATGAACAGAGATTGTCATCCTTCCACTACTCTTTCCTCACTCTGCTCCACTCAGATCTTGGCTAGTCCTAAGGTGTCCAGAGCTGAGTCTGGGGTCCTGGCTCCACATGGCATTGCTGCATATGGTTTACTGCCTGCATTCTGTCTCTGGTCTGGACTCACTATTCCAGATCTAGTCCCGAGTACGGTTTACTGCCTGCATTCTGTCTTTGGCCTGGACTCACTACTCCAGATCTGGTTCCCTTGACTCTCTCTTTTTCTTCTGGACTGAGTGGACAGACTGGAGGGAGGACTTAGGTATAGAAAGAAGGGCCAGAGGAGTAGATTCCAGTTCCTGGAGTGTGAGGAACCTACGAAGAGACACCAATCATTCTACTGGCAACTTTTCATCCCACCCATTCCATAGATGTTATTTTCCTGTAAAAGTAAGTATATAGTCACCCTGTATGCCGATCTTATCTTCCAGGGATTGCCTACGCAGAGTTGCAGGTAATTATTATAATTCTCAAAGCAGTAACAAGCATTTTCATCCATGATTCTCAGCTTCACTTCTCTCAGAATATCTGATGTTGGCTTTGTGACTCCTGTTTTCCCCCAGCCAGCTGCCCGGCACATTCTCCCAGGTTGAATAAAAGTAGATGCAGTAGGCAGGGCAACTGTGTTCACAGCATGGTTCAGTGTGACTCTGCTTTGTAGCTGTTTGAGGAACAGAGGAGATGGATCATTATCCAAGAAACCTGGGTGTATTGGGTAATATGGTGAGGTAGAGATCTCCTGGGACAGGGTCAAGCACTTCTCCCAGTGGGGTGGTGTTGAAATGGGGTGGGAAAGTGGGTTACAAGGAAATGGGTTGAAACAGAGAGAATGAGAAAGTCACAGGTTAGGAGAAAGATTAAGCAAAGGGCAACTGAGAAGCACAAAAAAGATAGCGGCACCTTCAGTAACATGATGTCATTGAGGACAGCATGAGGATCATAATTTGGGTGAATAATTTGTTTTGTGACTTTCAGCTTCTGCCATGTGGGCTCTTTCTGTGTTAAGTCATGAGCTCCAAGAGTGACAGTAATTTTCCTGTTAAGATAAAAAGGAGAGACAGGGAAAAGCACCCACCTTTAGAGAGGGGCCCATTCTGAACAGAGTGACTCCATTCCCACTTCACACTTGAGGGCTCAGATTTTCTAAGGACAGAGCTACTGTAGACAACTGAACTGAAGGGGGCAAAGAGCTGGCAGACATAAGACTATGGTTGCTCTGGTGGCACCAACAGGAGAAAGGCTGTGTTGACTGTTGTGATCTGTGCTACCCTGTATAAAGTCCTCTTCTCTGAGAAGTGAAGAGGAATGAGAAGGGAAATGGCCATATCTGTCCAAAATATATTGCTGACCTCCTAGAGATGAACAGGGCAGGGAAACCTTTTTTCAGCCCAGTTCAGTATTTTCTGTAGTGCTGGTGTCTACGAATCCTCACAGGGAGAGTAAGTAAAAAATTTCTTACCGTCCTTTGCAGTGAGCAGCAGTCAGCACAAATTGTTCACTTATAAGAAACCCACCACAGCTGGAAACGTGCTCTCTGCTAGTGATTTCCAGATAAGCCATGTAGGGTCGGGAGTGAGGTTTTGCTTTAACACCACCGATAATCTCTTCTGGAACAGAGAATCCCAGATCCCAGTCACAGGCTAATAGAACCTTCTAGCATGCACTGACAGAGGAAGATGCTTATCCTTCACTTTATGTAGCATACTTCCTTTCCCCTCTTTTCCCCCTTCCACTCTATGAATCTTCAGAAAACAAAAGTCAGTCTTCTGAGTTGTCATTTCATTTAGGCTTTCTAAAAAATTTATTTATTTATTTATTTTTGTGTGGTGCTGGGGATTGAACTCAGGATCCTGTGCTTGTCAGGCAAGTACTTATTCTACTGAGCTATCTCCCCGACCTCTAGGCATTTCTTTATGTCATCATCTGAATCTTTTCAGCAAAGGGCAAGGCCAGAAATGGGTCATGAATCAGAATTGTGGGTATTTTGAAGAAAGCAATTAGTTTTCTTGTTCTTTGCCTACCCAAGAATTCTTGCTCTGGGAAACTGCCTTTGACTGCAGAAGAGGCTGTGACACTTCCCGGTTAGAGATTTCTCTTGGGATACTTGGAAAGAGATCCTGTAGCCTTGTTTTAAGCTCCTCACTTACCCAGGCCAGCACATTTGGGATGAGAGCTGGAGTACCAGAACACACGACATATAAATAAGACTCACCAGCTTCACCTTCAGAAGGCAAGAGCAAGATAACCAGGAGGAACAGGGCCTGCATTTTTCCTGTGATGTGGTCCAGGGTGGGCTTCTTATGCTACTCTCTCTCTGACCCCTACCTTTATAGTCCCAGAAGTAGAAGAGAGGGCAGGGCTGGAAACCCCAGAACCCGCCTAGTCAAGCTTTCACTCCGGCAAGTTTATCATCCTTATCAGAAATTCTCGTTTCTATTCTCTGCTCTGCTGATGAAGCTGTGGCCAGACACCAAGAGCATTGGTTTTTGGGACCGGCATTCACTTTTCTTATTTCAGTGGCTCTCCAGAGGCAGAATATTTGTAATACAAATCAGAGTATTCTAGTGCAGCAACCAGCAAACTTCTTTTTGTAAGTGGATAAGCATTATTTTTAGCTAAGAGGGCCATACTACCTTTGTGGCAACTGTTCCCCTCTGCCATGATAGAACAAAAGCAGCCATAAACATTATTTGAACAAAAGGGTGTGATTGTATTTCAATAAAACTTTATTTACAAAAAGAGGTGGTGGGCTCATTTGGCTTTCAGCCATAGTTTTTGTTGGCAAAAGTGGAAAACAAGCCCATCCTTGTACCCAAATAATGAGTAGAATAATAGAAGGTGGCAGTGAGAAAAAGAACAAAAGAAAATGTGTTAAATACTCACAATATATTGTCTCTAATGGGACCTTCCATGCATATTTCATTTAACATCAGTAACAACTTGTTTGAGTATTAGTGCACACACTCAGTAGACGCTCAGAATATTACACAAAAGCAAAATACAAAATTTAGTTTGTTAGCGTTTGAAAGTCTTATTTGTTTCCTTCTTTTAATCTGAGTAGAAAGAGAAGTGGGATGAAGTTGGTCCAATGAGTGGCAAAAATGGAATGTAGAAAGCATTCCTGTATTCACTAGAAAATCTACCCATGGAGGGTCAGACTTGACAGATAATAAGATATCTTCGCCTGTCATTATTTGAGGAATTGCTCTGGGTGTTCATTATTTCATGTGTCAGTGGGAGACAAAAGCAGTGCTCACAAAGAAACAAAAGCATGTCATTGATTATGACATTCATTCCTGTTGTAAAGTTGTTAAGATGTGACATGTTGTGTGCATCACTGCACATCATTGTAGTCAATGACATAGCATACTTTTCATGTGTGTATTTTGTCTCATTCAACTTTACATCAATCCTGACATGTATTATTATTTAAAATTGAAACATGAGGGAATGCAGAGAATTGGAAGCATTTGACAAAAATTGTATCACCTTTAAATATCTGAAGCGGGCATTGGTCCCATTTCTGGTTGACTTTAACCCCTTGATCTTTCCTTATATCATTTCACTTGACTGCTGAAATAAAACAAAGGAAGCAACAATAATAACAAAGATTTAGAGGAGAATTCATTGACAGTTATCATAATTTTATAAAGTGCACCCTGTACAGTAAATCCTTCACACCATCCTGAACGTTCAATCCTAGCACTGGAAGTGAAACTAGAGGTATGTAACCTTAGGTTCTGTGAACCGAATTGGTTTCTGGGACTGGCATTCCCTTTTCTTATTCCAACGGCTCTCCAGAGGCAGAATATTTGTAACACAAACCAGAGTATTCTAGAGCAGCAATCAGGAAACTTCTTTTTGCAAGTGTAAACATTATTGGGTATTACTGGTTTTGGATTAAAAATTTGGCTATATTAAAACTTACTGATAACAATGTTGCAAGAGAAAGACTATTAGTTTTAGATTATAAAGGATCATTTATGGCATTTATTAGCAAATCTATCATTTAAATTGTCACCTGCATATAGCTGTAATCCAGGACGAGGTTTTTGGTGACTAAACATTTGCCTTTACACATCACATTAATGAAGGTAAGTAGTATAACAGGGTTGGGTGATTTCTTCTAACTGCACTCAGGAACTTAGGCAAAGAAGAAAATGATCTTTGGCATTTTTAATTGCAAATTTATCGCATAAGTAAGAGTTCAGGAATCTACACCTGTCAAAAAAGAAGTACTTGTTCACAGAACCTCACATGTGATATTCCTGAAAATCAAGCCATAGTTATGTCCTTTGGTGATTTGTAACACATTTTGTATTCCTAGACTGGCACAGTCTCTTAGAATTAAGGATTTATTGGTAAAAACTAAATTCTGAAAATTGGGATAGGAATGTACTTATGTAGATTCAGATGAAACTGGAACCTGCAGCCCCTTAACTCCGCCAATCTACCTTTACCAGTAAAGGAAGTCATTTTCTCTGGTCTGAAGAATTTAGTCTTAACTGAAGAATCTGTAGAGGCATCCTCTAAAGTAGTGGTATTTTAGAGAACTGTTGATTCTCCTCAGATTATAATATTTATCCCAACCGTCTTTTTTTTTTTTTTTTTTCAGAACTGGGTATCGAACTCAGGACTTTACACTTGCCAGGGAAGCACTTATTCCTCTAAGCCATCTCCCCAGCCCCCCAACCATCTGTTTACTTCTGAATGTATAGACTTAAATCCCAAAAGTCCCAGGCACACATGACCTGTGAGGAATTACAATATATGCCAAGACTATTATGAGATTTTTCATTACTTTTTGTCAACAGAAACACAAATAGGAATGGATCCAAGGATTTGGAGTAGATGGCAAGGAACAGAGGGAGTGACAAGGCTGACATTGTTGGTGAGATGTGCTGTACTAAGCAGGGATTCTCTGGTCAATGTGTCACCTGGATCTTGTTGAAGTGGCTCCAGTAATATGCTTATTTGGTTAGAAAGACAAACCCCTAGTGGCCTGTGGCATTCCAGTGCCAGACTTTCTTTGGTACACTGTGGATATACCTATTCCAAAGTTTAGGGAGATCAGATTTAAGGTGTGCTTATTGTGTAAGACTGGCTTACTCACTTCCAAGTGTGTTCTGGGACGGTGCAAGGACATTCCCTTCACCAAAGCTGAGGGCAACACTGGGGCAGGAGCACAGGCACTGGGGAAGAACTTTTCAGTGGTTATTTGCTGCAGGTCTGGGGTGACTGGAAACTGCTGCTACTGACTATGGCTGAGTTCCAATAGTATGGTGAGATCTGGGATGAGGGTGGGTTGGGGGTGGGGTTGCTAGGTAGTGAAACGAGGATTCAAGGAACAAATCCATTGAAATGAGTGTTAGAGTTGAGGCAGAAATGAAAACAACTCTACAGATAGAGGCCTTTGATGATCAATTGATCATGTTGTCTAGCACTGATATCGATGGACAGTCTGCTGAAGTGTTGGTTTGTATAAGAAGACATGTTTGGATCTGGTGTTATTATAAGGCACCTCAGCTAGTTACTAGACTTGAACCACATCATTGGCTTAGAGCCCTTTTGATGACAGAAACTTAATGTCTTTGATGGAAGTGCTTCCAACATGGCTCAGAATTTGTCTATGTAGCTTTCTTCTTGTCTTTCCTGAAACCCCATGTGGCTATTTGATTCATAGTCATATTGATGATTGATTAGACAAAAAATAGAAAGATTAACTTTTTTCCCTGATTACTAGGCACTGGCTCTGCACTGATACTAATTAAGAATGGCTCAAAGTGCTTCTGTAAGTCCCCAGTAAGAGCAGTGTGTTATAGAGATGGTCAACACAGTTTTGGCCCATCTCAGCCTGGACCTAATGGGTCCCAAATCAATCTTTGATTACTTATTCAGCTTCAGATTAGAGTGGGAGTAGATGTATTCCTCATAGTGACTCACATGCAGAAGCCACCTTGTTGTCTATAACTACAAAAATAGTAAATTTAGAGCAATACAATATTAATGGAAGGCAATCAGTGTTATAAATGCAGCAAAAAATTAATGAATGATGCAAGAGTGGTGATTCAGCTTATATATTTGGTTTGTGTAGAAGATGCTGGATCTTGGAAAATTGTAGGAGGATATTGTAAATTTACTCATGTAGTGACTCCAACTGTAGCTGTTCTTGTAGTTTTCTTACTGAGGCACAAGAACACATAGCTTGCAGCTACAGATCTGTAGAAGTGTGGGGAACCACTCAGATTGCTTCAAAGTTCAATGTCTAAGCATGTCTGAGGACATCTGACCCTATTTATCTAGTGCAGGTGCACAGTGTGATACTGTAATGTAACCATGACTTAGCACAGATTAGCACACATGTGCTGGTTATGGCATTATGCAAGAATGCAAGTATGAGATAAGGTCCTGTACAAGAATGATACAGTAAAAACACAGGCAGCTCTGGCTCTTGCATTCTTGTGCTCTTGCGCTCTGATCTGTTCCATGTTGCCTGCTGTGGTTGCTGATGTCTTGCAAATGTGTATAAATTAATCTTGGGACCACACCCTCAAAAATCCCCTTTGACACCTTCTCCACCTGGGTTGAAAGAGGCAAAGCAGTGTGATTTCACTTGGGGAACTTGGTCATTTAGCCACTTCACAAAACATGATGCTAGCCAATTACATTGAGTATATTTTGCTGAATGGATTTGGAGTGCAGTAGATAGCAATTACTCCAGATACCTTGTTATAATGCATGTATCCCAGGGAGTGGAAAATAAATGCCTCAGAATTTATGGTATTCCTTACAAGAGAAATATTTAAGGACTCGGTGAACTTGGGCATGACAATATGTTTCTTCTTTTTTTCTTTTCTTTTTTTTTTTTTTTCCCGTAACCAGGGATTGAACTCAGGCCCTTGCGGTTGCCAGGGAAGCGCTTATTCCACTGAGCCATTTCCCTGGCAATATGTTTCTTCTTAAATAATGGAAAGTTTGCTGCATTTTGTTCCTTCACCCCTACAGAAGAGGTAAAATTTTCATAGGGGTTTTTGGATGGCCAGATGATTGAGTAGAACTATTCATACGTGGTTTATAGATGGCTCTACAATATATACTAGCATTATTTGAAAGTTAGTGGTTGTATTGGTACAGTCCAAATCCAAGATTTTCCTAGAGGACAATGGTGCACAGAATTCAAATTGAAAATAATAATAATAACTTTAATAATAATAATAATAATAATGTTCTTAAGTTTTAATAATTATAATAATGTTCCCAAGTCTTAAGGAAATACTTTTTTCTCCAAAGCCGTGATAATAACTAGCAAATAATTTTTAATGGAACTTTAAGCATTTAAGATAATTGTAGTCATGTGCAGTTGTAAAAAATGATACAGAGATCTCGAGTGCACTGAACCCTATTTTCTCCAGTGATAACATCTTGCAAAACTATAACATGTCCACCATAAAAATGACATAAATGCAAGCCACCAATTTTATTATATCCAACCAGTTTTACCTGCACTGGCACATGTGTATGTATAGTGTTATATATAGTTTTATGCAACTTTCAGCATGTAAGTTGTACACACACATAGCACTTAAGGTTTAGAACAGTTCCAACCCTACAAAAATCACATGTGCTGCCCTGATAATCATATCCACCTCCCTCCCATCTTTAGTTCCTCAAAATCACTGTTATAGTCAGGGTTTTCAGTGGAATATATTTAACACAGGACACATGATTTATAGGATTGTATAATATTCATCCAAAGAGTCAAATGCAGAGGAGTGCAAGCAATACGTCCACACACTAGGGACCCAAATAATCCAGCTGAGGGCCTGGATCCCATGACAATGTCTTGCCGAGTCCAGCTGAAGACTTAAAACCCATGGAAGTATTCTCCATGAGTCTAGCTAGAATCCTAGTGCCCATGACAATGTCTCATGTAAGACTATATCAAAGACCTGCACTGGGAAAACCCAAAGGCCAGTGGTGTTAGAACGTCTGCACCAGTGAGATGAAGGATCTGTTCCAGCAGGCTGAGAGATCTGCCTTGGAGCCAGGAAGTGACACTCAAGGTAAGGACTAGAACTCCCCTTAAAGAGAACTGCATTCATTCTCAGTGACAATGAGAATCTGAGCTCCAATGATGAGAACAGCGGAGTTCATATCAGGAAAACCTGTGTGACAAGCTTCTCCAGGAGCAGCAACAGCAGCCATCTTCCCTTCCAGCTCTCTTTTTAGACTGTTGGTAACAATCCTCAAGTGGGCCTTCCATACCCAGCACCATGCTGATTCAGTTCAGCTGGATTTTATAAACTGCCCATTAGTTAATCCACCATAATCACTAATCTCTTCTGTAGATAAGTGGGCACATATTTTGTATGTAACTTTTGGCAAATATATCATGAAGGTTCACAATTTAATTTCTGATTTTATTTATATATAGAAATGAAACTGACTTTAAAATATTCACCTTTTACTGTATAGTCATGCTAAATTCCCTAGTTGATTTCAGTAGCTTTTTAGAAAGTTCCTTAGCATTTTCTATGTAAGTGATCATATTATCTGTGACTAAATATTGTTTTAGTTTTCTTTTCCAATTTTTGTGCTTTTCATTTCTTCTTCTTGCTAGGCTTGTGATACAATGCTGAAGAGGAGTTAGTGAAGGTAACTGACTGCAGTCCTATACTTATAGTGAAATCATTTAATGTTAAGATGTGTTAGGTACAGGGGCTTGTAGATTCTCTTTATCAGATTAAAGAAGTTTTCTTCTATTTTTGATTATTGAGTTTTTAAAAATCATGATATTGGATTTTGTTGAAGACTTTTTGTGTAAGTGATTAGATGGCTTTTCACTTTTAAGTTTTTTAATATGGCAAATTACATTGATTTCAAAATGTTTAAGGCTAAACTTCACTTAATCATGTTGTATATCTCATTTTGCATGGTTAGGTAGTGGGTTTCTAACTAGTATGGTGCTGGGTGTGGGAGGCCACCTGAGGATTGTTGTCAGCAGCATAAAGGCAGAACAGGAGAAGCTGCCAAAACACCGTTAAGGGTGCTATTTGGAGAACTGTTGGAGCTATTGGATGCTGCTAGTTCTCTTGGGCTGTTCTGCTGAAGGACCTTGTCATGTTGGATTTCTTGATGAACTTTGGAGAAGCTTGGCTCCTCATCTTGAGTATCACTTTCTGGCTCTGATGGTGCACTGCTCAGCCTTATTAAGAAGTTTGTGGCATTGGCTTTCCCGATGGGAACTCGGCTTTCCTTATTGCTGGAGAAGCTCAGGATTTGTTGCTGAGGATGGCTGTGGTACTTTTGGGGAAGCTCTGGTGCTTGCCTTGAATGCTGCTTCCTGGCTCCAGTTCTGATCCCTCAACCTGCTAGCGCAGATCCTGCTGGCGTAGTCTTCCTAGCTTCTGCTACTGACCTTTGGGCCTTTCCAACAGAGATCCATGAAGCAGGCCTGCATGGAACTTTGTTGTGGGCTCTAGGCCTCCAGTTTGACTTGTGGGAGGCATTGTTATGAGCTCTAGGCCCTCAGCTGGATTCTTTAGTGTTTAGTGTGTGGATAGGTTTTCTGCACTTGTATACAATTCTTTGGGTGATTCATTATAAAATATTATAAAATATGTCCTGTATTGTATTGCTTCCCTTGCAAAAAGAACCCCCAACCATGATAGGTTATATTTGATTTTTCTCAAGTTTTATTAGGATTTTTTGACATCTATTTTATGCTAGGAAGCCTCTAAAAAATGACCCTCCACAATTCCTGCCTGCTGGTACTTTTGTCCTTGTATAATTTCCTTTTCTGAGTATGGACTAAATTTAGTGATTAACTTCTAATTTAATTAATAGAATATTGAGGAAATGATAGAATGCTATTTCAACATTAGGTAACAAAGACTGTGTTGCTCTGGGGTGAGATGATAGGGAGAATGCCTTGTTTTACTTGTTTATTTCTATTACAGGCTCTTTGAAGACCTGACAATAGTTAGCTTTGTGCTGATCTTTGCTTAGTCTCACTTCTTTTCATTGTTCTCTTACTTCATGGAGTATTCATGCTAGGTAGTCCTCAATCATTTCTCACCTATAGGTGAAGTCCCTGACATCTAGAATGCTTCTGTATAAATCTTGTGACACTGTCTGCTTCTCTGTCAGCTCTCAGGATCAGCCAGCTCAGCGGCAGACAATTCTCTGCATCTTAGATCCAATCTATCAATTGCGATCTTATATCTGGTGGGCTGTTGGAGGAGGCCTTTAATCGCACCAACTGTCTTTCTCATGTGTCAGTGTGAAGATCGTTTGATTTACAGTTGTTGCCAGGATGGAGTTAACCAGCTCCTGAGCTAGAGTATCACAGATCAGAGCTCAGGACATCTCTCATATTCCCCCTTTCTGGGATTTCGGTTTGAGCGAGGGTCTACTCTGGATGTTTCCATTAGCGCTCCAGAACCTGAAATCAATGATTTCCCAGGTGATTCTTCTTAGATATTTCTTTAAGTTTTAGTTTTGAATTGGTACATTCTCAGTACATAGTGATTACATTCCTTGTGTGGAGGTGGTAGATGTGCATAACACATCTTAATTTTTTTTCCCATCTCCTTCCCCTCATCTTCCTCCCTCAACTTTATCTTTTGGTCCTTTTCCCCTCTTGCAAAATTTGTATTTCCCTAATCCCTCATATCTTTTATTTTGCTCTTCATTCATAGTTTGCACTTCTGATGTAAGAGAGATCATATATTTAAACGTGTATGTCACTTACATTTGGGTTCTTAAGGTGCATCCATTTTCCTACAAATGATTCATCTTTATCCTTCTTTATGGTAGGGTGGTGCTCCATTGTGTATAAATGCCACATTTTCTTCATTCATTCATCTGTTGATGACATACAGGCTGCTTCCAAGATTTAGCTAATGAGTTGTGCTGTTAAATACATACATATCCATCTATCTGTCTGTCTATCTATCTATCTATCTATCTATCTATCTATCTATCTATCTATCTATCTCTGTATCTATCTATCTATCCACCCATCTAGCTGTCTATCTATCCGTGTATCACTATGATATTAACTCTTTTGGGAAGATACTTAGGGGGATAACTGGGACATATGAAATTTCTAGATTTAGTTTTTCAATTTTACAATCTCATCAACAATGTAGAATGGTTCCTTTTACCCTACAGCATTTGTTGTTATTTGATTTCAAGAAGATAATCATTCTTTCTGGAGTAGGGTGGAATCTTAGGGTTGTTTTACTTTGCATTTCTCTAATGGCCAGTGAGTTTGAATATTTTTTGATGTATTTATTGATCATTTATAGTTCTTCTGAGAGGTGTCTATTCATTTTAGTTGCCCATCTTTTGATTGGATCTTTTATTTTGGAGGATCTGATGTTTTGAATTCTTTATATACTCTAGACATTATTTTTCTGTCCAAGGTGTAGCTGGCCAATTTTTTTTCCATTCTGTAGGTTGTCTCTTCACTCTGTTGGTTGTTTCATTTGCTGAGCACAAGCTTTTTAATCTGGTGTGACCCCACTTGTTGATTCTTGGTACTATTTCTTCTTTTTTAAAAAAATTATTTGTTACAGGGTCTTGCTATGCAGTTCAGACTTTTAGTGATCCTCTTGTCTTATCCTCCCCAGCACTAGGATTACAGGCACATGTCATCACACCTGGCTTCAGGGCCAGCATGGCACGTGGTACTGGGGGTTGAACTTGGGTCCTTGTACTTTCCAGGCAGGTGCCCAGACTGCTGAACTATCACCTCAACCCTCTTGATACTATTTCTAGTGCAACTGGGGTTCTGTTCAGTAAGTCATTGCCTAGGCCTATGTCTTCAGGAGTTTTACCTATTTTATCTTCTAGCAGATTAAGTGCTTTTGTTTTAACATTTATATCTTCGATTCATTTTGATATTAGTTTAGTACATGGTGAGAAATGTGGATTTAGCTTCAGTCTTCTTCCTATACATAGCCAGTTTCCCCTAGAACATTTGTTATGGAGATTATTTTCCCCCCAGTGTATGTTTTTGGCTTCTTGTCAAAGGATAGATAACTGAACATGCCTGAAATTGTTGCTGTACTCTTTATTCTATTACATTTATCTACATGTCCGTTTTTGTGCAAGTGTCATGCTTGCACATTATAGGATTGTAATATAACTTTAAGTGTAGAATTGTGATGGCTCCTGCTTTGTTCTTATTGTCTGGGATTGCTTTTTCTCTTCTGGGTCTTTTTCTGCCTCAGTGTGAGTTTTAAGATTGTTTTCTCTGGTTTTGTGAGGAATGCCATTGGTGTTTTTTTTTGAGATTGTGTTAAATCTGTATATCAGTTTGTCTGTATACCAGGGATTGAACTCAGGCCCTTGCGCTTGCCGGGGAAGCACTTATTCCACTGAGCCATCTTCCCGGCCCTCTGTCTATCCAGAACAGTAGATATCTTCCTATTTTCTGCTGTCCTCTTTAATCGATCTCCTTTTCAGAACATTGTAGTTTCCATTGAAGACATCTTTCACTTGGTTAGGTTAATTACTAAGAATTTACTTTTTTTGGGATGCTATTGTGAATGATAGTGCTTTTCCAATGTCTTTCTCAGTGAATTAATTATTGATATGGAGGAATACTGTTGACTACTGTGTGTTGATCTTGTATTCTGCTGTTACTGAATTTGATTATTCTAGAAGACTTTTGGTAGATTTCCTCTGGGTCTTCTATGTAAAGGATTATGTTATCTACAATAATAACTTAATTTCTTCCATATATATATTGCTCTGACAATATATATATATATATATGTCAGAGCAATCAGGCAAGAGAAAAAATAAGAGATATATTCTTTTTATTTTATTCTCTTGCTTGATTGCTTTAATATTTTGAGCACTTTATTGACTAGGAGTGGTAATAGTGGACATCTTTGTCTTGCTCCTGATTTTATTTAATTATTTTTAATTTTAAAAAGAGAATAAAATAGTAAAAAATATTAGAAACAATACAGAATTTTACTAAATAAAATGAGAATTCAATAATAATTGTTATATTACATATTGCTATCTTCAAATTAATTGTTCAGATTACCTGATTTAAGCATGCAATATTGGTTAAAAAATTAAAAAAAGAGATGGTAATCTGTAATAGTAGGTTCATGCTTGGGGTGCCTGTCACTCTGGTCTTCTGAATATGGGCTGCTTGTCATAACATGCCAGTTGCTGCTGTGCTATCTCTTGGGTGGATGGTTGTTCAAAAAGAAGGGGGTGGTGAATGAAGGCAAGAGACAGGAAAAGGAATGTTGTGAGACTGTCCTGTTTCAAGGTTGTATATGGTTAGATTTTTGGACTTATGTGTAAACATAAGAATTATATAATTCTTTATGACTATTTTAAGATATATTCTAATTTTTAAATGTTTTTTCATCCTATTCTGTAGGGAATTAAAGTTCAACATATCAATACTTGATGAAAAATACCTGTTCCATGTTATGCCTAAGATGTTTGATATGCAGACAGATAGTGAGGTTAAGTTTAACAGCCTAGGTTGTATGGTAATAACAATAAGCTTGTCTTCTGGATGGTTAACAATCTATGTTTGCAGACTAAGATTAGA
>NW_004524883.1:1023807-1029025 GCF_000260255.1 Octodon degus
TGTTATGCCTAAGATGTTTGATATTCAGACAGATAGTGAGGTTAAGCTTAACAGCCTAGGTTGTACGGTAATAACAATAAGCTTCTCTTCTGGAGGGTTAACAACCTAAGTTTGCAGACCAAAATTAGAGAAAAAGGAGGGCCTCAAGGAAAGCCAACATTTTGGCCCTAGCCTTCAAGGTCAATTAAGACTCAGGGCTTATGATAACTTGTACTGTAATGTCATGTAACTCAGTAGTGTCCCAAATTTTCTGATCAAGAAGATTATGGGGCCAAAGATGAAAGTGATCGATGATGTAGAGTGTACCTAAGGAGAGTCACATGGAGAGAAAATATTCTCTCAGGCTTTCACAGAGAGCACATTAGCCAAGCAATGGCTGTGACTCATTCACATGGCTGACACTGACAAAGGTTCTACAATCTGAGGTATAGGATCTCAGGATAAATCCTGAGGGGATTTCACTGACCTTATCAGACCCAAAAGCTGCAACCCTTGTTGCATAGGTCCTGCTTTACCTTGGTCTTAACTATTGAGGAGAAAAGTATAAAAATGAAGTATAAGAAGTAAAGCCATGGTGTTATGTTGAGCTATAGGGGACTCAGGTCAACAATTTCTGACATGGCCAGTTAAGCGGAAGACCCAATACTATTATGGGCTACTGGACTCTTTTAGAATATTTTGCTGAGGTAACACACCTATAATATTAAAATAATGGAACTAAACAAAAAAAGGGGATACAGATGAATGATCATTTTGAATCTATGTATTCAAAAATGGTTAGGATAGATATACAGTTACATTCTCTTAATGAATAGAGGGATTTGTTCTAATAGTGTTTGTCAATAGGATATCATGTCCACATCTTGTACAGCAATTAAGCACTAGAAAGAATGTATACAATGTGTTAATTATTGAAACTGTCCTACCAATTTGATTTGAAACCATCTCATTGCTATTTGTTTCTCAATAAAATTATGGAAAAAAATTATCTGAGAAGCCCAAAATAATGGTAATAAAATGCAGAAGAGTACTTTCTTGTAAGTTCTCATAAAAAGGAAATAAGAAAAAAAATTAAAAAAATTAAGCATTAACTTTCTTTTCAATAGATCAGCAGAAATCAGCACTACAATTTTCTAAGCTAGCTTATTTATATGCATATATATTTCTTTGTCCCTTCTTTTCTCCTTTCCTTCATCTCAGTTTTTCCTTTTCTTTGACCAGTTTCTTTCCCATTTACAGTATCTATTGTACATTTTGGATTTTATTTACTCTTTTAGGTTCTTATACTTGGGAGACAATATGATGTTTACACATAGGTATAATTTATTTCACTTATGAAAATGTTTTTTGTTGCATCCATTTACCTATAAAAGCCTCATGTTTATCTTTCTTTGGGGTGTTTATTTTTGCAGAACTGGGGATTGAACTCAGGACACTGCACTTGCCAGGCAAGTGCTTATCCCACTGAGCCACCTCCCTAGCCCCTATCTTTCTTTATAACTGAATAATACTCCATTGTATTAAAATACCACTGTAGGGAGCCACGGAAGCTGGAAAATCAGTCAAAGTTGTATAGGCAGGACTAGGCCTCAGTGCCTAAAGCAAACAAGCTACCTCAGTCCTGAGATATGCATCCTTACTGGTTAATGTCAGCTACTAGTCACTAGGCAACCTTGTGTCATGTGTTACTAACTTTGCAAAAGGTCTGAATAAACATAGGTTTTATTGTGCTGGTGCATGAGTCTTGCCAATCAGGCAGAATGGCGGCCAACTTACCCAGCTTTTGTCTTCTTGTCTATCTTTCTCATTCCTGCTGCCATGTCTCCCTGGGTAGAACTGTTTGTAGTAAGACCAATGGATCCCTACATACCACATCTTTTTTATCCAGTCCTAAATTGATGGAAATTTGAGTTGTTTTCAAGATTTATCTATGAAAAATCAATATACTGGTGTTTGGTACATGATCATATGTTTTAAATTGTTATCTCTTTGTGTTAAATTGTTCCCTTAGACAATGTATAGTGACCTTTTTGGATCTTCTGATCACTTTTGTCTTGAAGTCCAATTTGTTTGTAAATATGATAGCTGTTCCTACTCATTCTGGGATTCCTGTTGCATGGAATATTGCTTTCTGTCTTTTGATTTTTTTAATCTGTGAATTTATTTTTGGATTAACTGTGTTTCTCATGTAGAACATGCTGTTAGGTTTTGTATTTTGATCCAATGTGTCAATTTAGGTCTTTTTTACTAGAAATTAAGGCCATTTATATTGAGAGTCATTAATGAATGACACTGAGTTATTCCTGTCATATGTTATTTTTCTTTTGCAGAGTACCTTTTATTCTCTTCTGCTTAACTGTTCATCCTGCCTGGTGTATTCATTTTATTAGACTTTTTGACATTGTTGGCTTCATTGTCCATTTTGAGAATATCCTGCTCATAAGGTTTTGAATTGCTGATATGGTGGTTATTAATTTCTTTCCAATTTTTTTTTTTTTTTTTTAGTGTATGTGTTGCCAAAGTGAGCACATGAATTTCTTAAAGTGCTCATTGTCATGGAAAAACCTATTTCTGCATCAGGGTTGAAAGATAGTCTTGCAGGCTCTATCAGTCTGGATGGGAAATTGTTTTCTTTTAGGGCTTGAAATATATCCAAGGGGGCCTGCCCATTAGCTCAATTGTTAAGTGCTTAAACAAAGCAATCAGGATGCTGCGGTTCAATCCCCAGGTCCTCAAGCCTTACCAGACCTTCCCTGAAGGCATCAGAGCCAGAAAACAAAACAAAACAAAACAAAACAAAAAAAACCAACCCAAACAAACAAACAAACAAACAAAAAACTCAAACAAAAACAAAAACAAAACAAAACAAAACAACAAAGGCACCCCCCGCCAAAAAACCCCCAAACGCTTCTGAAGTATATCCAAGTTTTCCTGGTCTTTGAGGTTTTTATTGATAAGTCTGCTATAATTCTAATAGGTTTACATTTATAAGTGATTCATTGCTTTTCTCTTACAGCTTTTAAGATTATATTAAACTTATTTTTTATCTTATGAAAAAATAAAATAATTTCATAAGAGAATAACAATAGCTAATTCATTGTGAATCATTGTCTTTAAGATAAGTACTTATAGTACAAGACATAGACAAAAAAGATTTTTCTCTTATGAAGAAGAAATAAACTTGGATTATTTCTTCACAAGACTTTCTTTTCAGTAAATTAAGAGAAACTAATAGTATGAATGAAACAAACTAGCATGTAGTTTTCCTCTTAAAAGCGTTAAAATTAACATATTACTGGGAGAGAGGCACACCCATGTTTGTAATAGCACAGCATAAGATAGATCTTGACAATAGAATTTCTGTAGGTCAGTGACTTCCATGTGTCTCCAGTTCTTCCTTTAGAATCAGAGTCTCTCTATAATTATCCTGTCCTTGTTCTGTATGTTGAACACATAGAAAACAAATGACTTTTAGGTCAAAAGGACCACATCCAAATGGGTTACAGGAAAAGTTGCATAATATCTCCTGATACAGTGACTACTTGTGGCCCTCAGATTCTGGACTTTGAACTTACTGTGGCTGGATGAAACTACATGGTTATTACCCTTAGGAAAGAGAAAGTCTATATTTGGAAAGAAGGATGAGGTGGACATGACTAACACTATCCTTGTCACTTTCTCATTGCTAAGACACACTAGGGAACACCTGCAACTAAATGGAGAGTTTACTTTGGCTCACAGGATATAGAGGTTTTAGCAGTGGACTGTGTTTGGGAAAGTATCAGGGTGGACAGGACTCCAGGAAATGTGATACTGACTTGCCAAAAGATGGCATGGTGCAAGAGTGGTACTGATTGGTGTGGACATAGAGCTAGAAGCTGGTCAGAGACAGCAAAAGGGCATTGGTGACAGCAGCAATCTGGAAGGTGTTTGTGGAGAGCCTATGGAAACAGACAGAAGGGCAAATCCCTTTGTTATAGATGCTAGAACACTCACAATGTCAAACTTAAGCACTATCTACACACAGTCCAAAGCACACAAATGGTAATGACTGGGCGCAGGCCATAGTTTGGTAGAGGTACTGATGCCCTTGAACAGCACCCCTGAATCATTCACTTTCACTTAATCCTTCCCTGAAGGAAGATGTGTCCTTCCACAAAAATACCATTTATTCCAAGATATAGGAAGTAATTTGTTTTCTATGTGTTCAACATACAGAACAAGGACAGGATAATTATAGAAAGACTTTGATTCCAAAGGAAGAACTGGAGACACATGGAAGTCACTGACCTAGAGAAATTCTAAAATCCCACTGGCCAGACGGCATAAGGATGCCTCAATCATATTCTGTATCTTCACCTAGGAAGTTCACTGTTCTGCGACTTATCCTCTAAGGGGTTCACAGATGGAATCTAAAACCTTTGTAGAGAATCTTCAACCTCTAGATTACTTAGTACAATGTACCAAAAGCACCATCTGATATTTCTCTTCTCATTATTCACTTTTATAACTTCTAAGAAGGCTTATATTCTTTCTTCTACTTGACAGGATACCTCCTTGCTCAGACTTTTGGAAAGCCCTTCCTCATGCTGCAACTGAGCTTAAATACACCTTTTCCTCCCTTGACATTCATCTTTTTATATCCTTCTATTAGTAAGAGAGAGCAAATTGTTCTCTTATTTATATTTTGATAACAATTTAATCTATACCTGTTATATTTCTTACTGTGTTATAGGTAGCCCTAGATCTGTCTCTATCTATCTATCTATCTATCTATCTATCTATCTATCTATCTATCTATCTATCTATCTTGTGTGGTAATTTGGATTTCCCCCAACAGACTGCACATTATCCACTTTTGAAACCTGGACCTTGCAGAGCATGTTAACTTGGAGAGCACTTAAGGATTGTGGGTTGAATTGTACTGCTGAGTTTCTACCTATCTGAGTATGCAAGATATTCAGCAATGTACTTGTGACATTGCTAGAATAGATTGTATGAGATTAAAAGGTCATAAGTAGGAGCGACATCCTTGAAGTCTTGAGAAGATTAATGTGGCTGATGAGATATATTATCTGCTTTTTTCTGAGGTCAGAGTATGGGAAGAAATTGATGCAGCATTGTGTGTTCTAATCCAAGTAAGATAGTAGGGATATGTGAAGCCCCAATTCTCTGTCTCTGTCTCTGTCTCTGTCTCTCTCTGTCTCTGTCTCTCTCT
>NW_004524883.1:1036861-1043698 GCF_000260255.1 Octodon degus
TAACCTTCACACGTACTGAAGTTCAGGTGGAGCTCTACAGAGTTTGGAGTTATCCAGCTGTGTCTGCCTTAAGACTAGCTGCTGTGCTCAGCTCCTTCCCGCTGCGGACCTGGGCTAGGATTGGGTCTGGGTGTTCCTGGAAGTCGGTAGAAATTCCTACTTGGCGGGAGGGGTGGGGCAGGTAAGGTGGAGTGGTGGGGGGCGGCCCGAGGGGGCGGGAGAGGGTTCGACCCTCGCTGTGCCTGGGCTGGGACTGGTCCCGCCGGCGCAGGGTAGCAGGAAGCTCTCCACACAGTCACCGGACCTGGGCTAAGACTTAACCCTTTTTTAAATATAGGAACAAATAACTGGAAGGGCTTAGTAATATTTGGTAAAGCTAGAGTAGGGACCCTCAGCAGCTCTTTTTGAAGTCTTTAAAAGCTTTTTGTTATTCAGAGTACCAGTCCAAAGGGAGGTTATTATTTCTCTTTAGGGCTTTATATAAAGGCCTAGCAATAGTAGCAAAATTTGGCACTCACAAATGGCAATAACCCACCATTTCCAAGAACTCCCTTAATTTTTTCTGGGTCCTCAGCTCCTCCAGCCCTTGGACAGTTTGCGTCTTGGAGCTCAAGAGGGCACGGTTCCTCCTGCCAGGATTAACTCGAGGAATTTGACAGTTTGAACACATATTTGAGCCTTTTTAAAAGACAGCTGGTACCCCTCATCTTGTAACGTCTCCAATAGCTTCTTTGTTCCTTTTTCACATAATTCCCAGGTCTTAGTAGCCAACAACGGGTTGTCCATATACTGCAAGAGAGAAAAGTTAGGATCATTTTTACCCAAAGACACCATATCCTTTGATAAAGCGTCCCTCAAAATAGTAGGCTAATTTTAAATCCTTGGGAAGTCATATTCATGTCAACTGGCACTTGTGTCTCTCTTCTGGAGCCTCTTGTTCAAAGGCAAACAATTTCTGGGAGGTAACTGACAAGGGAATACAAAAGAATGCATCTTTTAAATTCAAGACAGTATACCAGATCTAGTTAGGTGGGAGCAGGTTTAAACACCTTAATATGTAAAGCGTGACCAGAGAACTGCTATTTCATATTAACCATGGACATTTTAGTACTTAAATCTCTGTAAAATGCTAACAGACAAGTTATACTTTTACAGAGAATATTTGACATTAACAGTTATACATAGTAGTGTAACAGCCATGATAAAATTTCCATTTTAGTTAGAATACATATCACATAAGTTTTTTTGCTAGAAAATTATCATTTGATTGATGACTTCATGTTAGCTTAACATGAACTTTTTATTACAAATATCTGGAGCATAAAAGAAAGGCATATGTTAAACCTGAAAGAAAATGTCTTCAAACAACCTCAGTTTTACATTATAGAATACTGTACATTTGGAAAGCATGAATACATTTAACAAATTGTAACTCAGGAGAAAGCGTGTTCTTAAGTCTATATTTCAAGGCTCAAAAAGATGCACAACTGTTCACAGAATGACATATAGACAAATAAACAAATACATAGAGCATACTAAATGAACAGCTGTCCAAAATCAGAGTGTACTCAAATATACTTCTGGCCAGGTTCAATTATAATAACATTTTAAAGTTTGTAAGTATAAAAACTAGTCAGAACTTCTTATAGGTCAGTTAGCAGAGATCTCTCACAAGAATTTGCAAAATGTAAAACCATCTTATTTATAGTCAATACATTTTAGTATTTTTTAAGGATTTATAAATACATTTATTGGTGATATTACAGAACAATGCAGAGAATAGGATACAAAGAAATCTGCACTTAGAAGGGAACATTGATCTTAAATAACATATTTAATATATTAGTCAATTTGTATATTTGTTTAGACTTGCAATGTAAAACAAATTCCAAAGCTTCCATTCTGACTTTTTCTTTTGCTGTAGTCACATAGAACATTTTGTGTGCACCTAACCTAAATGCAAGACTCCTCCAGTTGATCCTGAAGCAGCCAGGTAATCAGGACTTTTAAAGGATCTCTGTAAAAGGATAAAGCCACATGAAAGAAAAAAGCCTTACAACCACATATATAAACACAAAAGAAATATCAAGAAGCCAAAGGACCATGGATGTATCAACTCTAGCCTAACTGTAATTTCTAAATCTACCCACAATTCAAGTAGTATTCATTTATGTGCCTGTGTTTCAGAATATACAACCATCAGTTTTTACTACAATTTTCTGACTTCACTCAATGGACAATCGTTAAGCCTTAATATTCTTTCATAATAACCTGAGAATATGTTTTATACATTACAGAATCATTAAAAAACTCTTCAAACACTTCTGAGACCAGTAGTATAGTCTGGAGGTCAGACTTCAACTTACATAATGTTACCTTCCCTAAAAGGTTTACGACACCAAGGATAATACTGTTCAGGGCCGTTCATGTAGTAATGCTCCATCCTTTCCAGCCATCAGCCAATTACCAATCTGGTAGGATTGTTACACAAAGTGTAACAGCCTTCCACATAGACTAGGCATTAAACAATCATGACACAACTGTGGCCACACAGCTAGCTTACGGAACCAGTAATAAATAGCACTACAGAATTGTAGTGACAGTTTAGTATGAGAATTATTATTTTTTTTCCTGAAAACTGTTTAGTGTGGAAAGGGTTTTCTGGTGAGCAGGGAACCTCTAAAATAAATACATGGGGCAACTGAAAGTGAATGAAGTGAACTTCTCAATCTTACGTCTCAGGTAATTTTGTTGGCAGTTTATAACAATCAAAGTGACCCTAAGACTTAAACATAAGGTCAAAGCAATCAGTTCTGGAGAAAATACAGCTTGTTTTCAATTTTGTTCAATTTATAAATAGATTATAAGAGGTTGCAATTAAGTCAAATTCTAACTAGTAATTTGGCATAGGGGGTTTGAAAAAAAGTACTTCAAATTTTAAGTGAATGATTTTGTTTTCCTTTCCCCAGAGAACATAAGAGAGAAAAGGGGCTGTTACAAAACTAAACAAAAACAAAAACTCTAACAAAATCAAATCAGACCAGAAACCCTTTTTCTTCAGTCAATTCCATGTTTTGATCCAGGAGGCCGAGAACAGGTTTCCCGGGAAGCTCAGTCTGAGTTCGAGGTAGCAAACAGGATACTCAAGCATTAAGTTCAGACGAACATACTGTCTGCACAGGTTACCAATTCAAAGACAAAAATGTACAGCCCCCACTGCCTTGCACTGAGAAAAGCGTTGAGAAATGGAGAATCAACTCCGGGTGCCAGGAGGTGGGTTTCCATCTGTCTCCTGAGAGCCTCGTTAATGCACCAGTTCTGGCTGGTTTTCCACGAAGTGCAGCACCCCACTTACATAGTAGGCAATGCTGAGAGACAGCAGAGCAATGCCAAAGATCAAGAGCAAGACCCTCTTGAAATCCAGATCCTCTATGAACTTCTGTCATGTGACCCATAGCTGGAGAGGACGCCTTCACCCTCCTGGAGGTTGGGATTGAGGAGAGAATGGCTTTCCATGGCACTTTCACTCAGCCATCTGCATGGTCTCCAGTGTTGAGTGGGTTCTTCTGTTAAATCCTTTCACCTGTTGTTCTTCCAAAGATCCCAACAATTGGCTGAGACTGAAGGATCACTATGAGTCTGAGCTGTGAAGTGAGACTGGAGGCCTTGAGATTTGATATCTCTTCTGGGAGTCACTCAGTACTCACTCGGAATTCTTAAGCAGGTTCCGTAAAAATATTCAGTAATGTGACAGCAAGGATCTGCAACCCAAACAGTGGTGATGGCAGCAGAGCACCTTGGCGGTGGCAGGAGGAGGAGGAGAACGAGGAGGAAAAGGAGGAGGAGGAGGAGGAGGAGGAGGAGGAGGAGGGGCAGCTTATTTTAGTATTTTAATATCCACAACTATTTGTTGAGGGAGACTTGTCTAAGTTAGTAGCCTTCATGGTCATTGGGCATTGTCTCAAATAAATTGGCCTTGTGTGTCTCACAGTTTTATTATTACTGGGGGAACTAATGACAAAGCTGCATCACAGTTTAAAGTCTAAAAGGATTTTTTTTTTTCTTACATTAGCAGTTAAAGTTAACATCCTGCAGCTGAGACTTAGACAGAGATCCAAGACCTCATCAACCTGATTTCATCACAAATATTTTCCTGAAACTTTCTCTGATGCCATCATAAACACTTTTTCTTTTTCTCTGTAGCAGCTTTGGACATTTTTGCTTGAAATGTCCCTTCTCTCTGTACTAGGCTCACTGGTATGGATCTAGGGAAGTATGACATTTTTCCTGTTTTCTGGTGGGCCCTCCTTCCTATAGGCTACCAGCATCACTTTTTTCCTGTCTATACTTTCATTCTGCATTTTCTCTACTATGCCACACTTTCTGAGTAACTTCTATCACTGGAGACTAATTTATTGCTGTAGATTTCTCTAGCTTTGTAGCTTGTAGTGGATAACCAGGAGAAGCATAGCTTGGGAGAGGGGATTCAGGATCACTCAGACTCAGAATCCCTTTCTTGTGTCTGCAACAGGAGACCACCTGCCAAGGAGGCTGGAAGAGGAGAGATGAGTAGCAGACTCAAAAAGAGCAGGACAGATAAGGCCCCTTGGGCTCATGAGTTCAGTAAGCTGTTGTCACCCTGCCATCAGCTCAACAGCAGAGGGAGGGAAAGTAAAGAGAAAGAGGAAGGTTGAGAGTTAGAAGATGAAGTGGCAGCAGCTGCTGTTCATCACCAGCTAATCGATTATTTATAGTTGTGATCATCACTTTTTTGACTGTCAGACAAGTTTGTCTGGGCCAGGTCTTATTGTTATCTTAGTTCCTCTTGTACCTCCAAGCCTTAACTTGGCATTGAATTCAACTCTGGGCATAAACCATGTTGTGTTTTTGGGAAGGTGTTATGTATATCAGGTATAAAATGTACCAACTTTGAGAGTATGTTTAGATGATAGTCCTATAATCATGCACCCATGTAACTACTGCCAAACTTTAAACAGAATGTTTGCTGTCCCCTGTAAGATATGTTCACATCTCTTTCCATTCTAACTTGCCACAGAGATCACCACTGTTCTGACATAACCATCCCAGTTTAAGTAATTACTGAACATAATGTAAATGGCACCATACCATGTAAACATTTTTGTTCCTGGCTCTTTTCACTTAGTATAATATCTGTGACATTCATTCATTCTGTTGCATGTTTCAGTGGTTCCCTTTATATATCACTTTGTTTTCTGCCATCTGTGTAAGCCAACTTATTTTTCATTTTTGTGTTGGTATGCATTTGATGTGTATTAACTGGTTTTGGGAAATTATGAATAGAACTGTTACAGATATTCTCATACAGCAGTTTTTATAAGCAACAAGGACACCACTGTGACTGGGTAAGACTGAGTCACTTCATAATCTGAACTTCCACAAGTCTGTTCTTGTCTCAGAGACTAGCAAATTAGTCTCTTCAGTCTGCATTTCAGCCTGATCCTATCATTTCTGATCAATGCAGGAATTTACCTGTCTTTTTTTTAAACTATTTTATTTTATTTATTTATATATATATGTGTGTGTGTGTGTATGTGTATGTGGCCAGCTCAGCCCACCAAGGGGCAGGCTGGCTGGCATGTGGTGCTGGGGGATTGAACCGCAGTCCCTGTGCTTTGCTGAGCTTGTTCTAAGTAGGTGCTTTAGACCACTGAGCCATTTCACCAGCCCCCTGTCTTTTTTGTTTTTTTTAAACCCCAGACCATTCATTGCTTACATTTAAGGGCTGGGGAGATGGCTCAGCGGAATAAGCGCTTCCCTGGCAAGTGCAAGGGCCTGAGTTCAATCCCCGGTTCTGCAGAAAACCAAAACCAAAACCAAAACCAAATATATCTAAAGAAATTATCTTATGTATTGAGGAGGGCTTACCTAATCTAAGCATCATTTTCATCTCAACTGCTTTAGAGTAAATTTCTAGAATGATAATTGCTATAGCAGAGGTTGCATATATTTTTAGGCTCTTTATAAACATGGTCTTTGGGCCAGGGAGATAGCTCAGCTGCATAAGTGCCTGCCTGGCAAGCTCAGGTCCTGAGTTCAATCCCTGGTGCCACAAACAACAACAACAACATAACAAAAAAACCCATGATCTTGGACTACATAGCTGTTTCACGTTCTCATAAGAAATAATATTATAAGTGAAAGTTGTCCACTGTTATGGTTTGTGTCTAGTTGTGCTCCCAAAGTCTCATGTAAATTATGGGGCAAACATGGCTGGAGGAGCAATGAGTGGCTTGAGGATTGAGGCCAGGGGACCAGGGTGAGGCCTGAGGGGTGGGGCCAGAGAGGTGAGAACAGTTAAACTGGCTAACCTGTACTTTCTCAGAGATGTGAAGAGGGTCATCCTGGACACTGGAGTGCTCCAGCCTCTCCTCCAGTATCTTGAAACCTCCAGTAACTGTGAGCTAAATAAACCTTTCCTTCCCTCATTTGAGTGTTGGGTATTTGTCCCAGCATGAGAGAAGAGTAACTATTACATCTACCTAGCCACACTTATTGGTTAAGTGACATTTTAAGGAAGTTTTTTCTTTTTTTATACATATTTCTTTTTTTTTTGATTTTTTCCCCATAATTTTATTGAGAAACAAATAGCAATGAGATAGTTTCAAACTAAATTGGTAGGACAGTTTCAATAATTAACACATTGCATACATTCTTCCTAGTGGTTAATTGCTGTACAAGATGCAGGCTTGATATCCTATTTATAAACACCATTAGAACAAATCCCTCTATTCATTAAGAGAATGTAACTATATATCTATCCTAACCACTTTGAATACACAGATACAAAATGGACAT
>NW_004524883.1:1043798-1048637 GCF_000260255.1 Octodon degus
CTCTCTCTCTCTCTCTCTCTCTCTCTCTCTCTCTCTCTCTCTCTCTCTCTCTCTCTCTCTCTCTCTCTCTCTCTCTCTCTCTCTCCCATCTCTGCTTTCTTTTTGGTACGAGGGATTCAACTCAGAATCTTGCACATGACAGGCAGGCACTTATGCTGCTGAGCTATATTCCCAGCCCAAGCCTCAATTCTTTTCCTTTTTGTTTTTTTTAAGCACTGGTATTTGAACTCAGGGCTTCATGCTTGCTAGGCAGGCACTGCACCACTGAGCTACATCCCTGGCCCAAGTCATAGTTCTTCAAAAGAGTGTCCAGAAAGAAGAAAAGGATCTGATGATATAATAAGACAAAAGAGTACTAGCTAGCTTTCAGCAGCACTTCTTGAGCAGGCAAGGGCCCAGGTAGTAGAGTTTTGTGAAGGTACAAATAGAACCAGGTGGTGGCAGCAGTGGATAACACATTTACTTCTTTCTTTGTTATTTTATTCTCAGTCCTCAAGTATCTCTAAGCAGAATAGTAAGTGGGATTCAACAGCTGAAGTCTGGACATTTTCTAGGGTACAGTGCGTGGAGAAATTCTGCCTGATCTATAGACGTACATTTAACAAATCGCGAGGTTGTATTGACAGTTTTCCTCAAGCTCCTTCTTGAATTGGAAGGAGTTTTGGGCATAAATTAGAATGAGATAAAACCAGTAGGGATGTAAATTATTTCATGCTCCTTAGTTTTTTTCATGAGTCTCATCAAGTTTTGGGGAAGTTCTGACTGAGATGATGTGCTCTTTATCTTCTCAACCATCTGTTTCAGAGAACTGATTAAAGAAGTCACATTTTCCCCTAAAGGAAACATAAAACTGTCACATGATAAGGGTAATGCCACAAGCTGGAGACTCTCTGTTTATGCTTTCTTCAAAGTTCTCTGCCAGAGGACATTGGTGGCTGCAGTGGGGGAGATTGGCTATTTACTTCAGTCATAGGTTTAATCCTCACCTAAGCTCACACAGGAGCACAGGAGGAGACTTTATCACAGGCAGACAAGTGCATTGTTTGTATATATGGTTTTATGTTACGTTGTCAGAAGGAAAGGTTCAATTCTATGTATAATGTGGCCAGGTTGGTATCTGAGTAGCCCTCTGGTTAAGGAGAGGGTATGATGTGTGCTGGTGGGAAAGGAGGTGGCTGGGTGAATTTTTAAAGCTTCTTGTTGCTCTGAGGTGTCACATCTACTGGTTGGAAGAACACCAACCTGAGAATTAGGGGTCCAAGCTTCCATAGCAACTCAGGAATAATTTTTCTGTATCTGTAGATGTGGTCACTTCTCTTTCTGTGCCTTAGTTTTTTTCATACTCTTAAGAAAGAAGTTGTTTCCCACTAGGTTCCCTGCCAAAGATTGCTTTTCTAAAGGGAAAAGTTATATTCTGATATGAGGGTTGAGCTGAGCCTCTTGGATGGGTGGTGTGTCTAGAGCTCTGGGGAAAGTGCCCACCTATCTGTCCATGCAGGTGTTTGCCTGCATGACAAAGCACTGACTTTTCTGATTCCTCCAGGATAGCCCTAGAATAATGAGAGAAAGGGATAGACCTGAGCATTTTTTCATGGACACAGGCCTCCAGTGTTATGACCCTTTGCTTCTTCTCTCATTCTAATTCTGGGCTTTTGGTTGAGATGGATGATGGTGAGGAGCAGGTATCCAGCATAGATCTAATGTAGGCAAGGAGAGTTTTGGCAGGTGCATGTGATGGTTTTGGCTTTCATGGGAGCGTTACTCTGTGCTTGATATGTGTCTGTAATTTTTACAATCATTAATAGAGTAAGTTTTTGTGTATGTGAGCCTGGTTTTTGATGTGGTGGTTCATAGAGCTCCTCAGCACAAGTAGAGCACATCACAGTGGCCATATGACAATGGCCAAAAGGAGTCACATAGTCCAGATTGACCTCTCTATGGTTGAGACATATACCTTTCTCCTAAAGAAGGGTCTTGCTGAGAGAGGCAGCATGTATTTTGAAAAAATAATGGAATCTACTAAAACCATTTAATTCCTTTATGAAACAATTGATGAATTTTTATTTGTTATTTATTTATTATGTGGTACCAGAGATGAGCCTGGGCCTTTTAATGCTGGAAAAATGTTCCACCACCAATTGCACTCTTGGCCCCAATAGTGATTGGATTTTATATTTTGAGCTTCATCCATCAATTTTCTTGAGCTCTTTTATGTGTAGATTACTGTCTAAAAACAGCAGTTATTTTTATGTGAAACAGTTACTTTTGCCTTCTTTTCCAGTTTCTAAATTTGTCACTTATTAAAACTGCCCTACTCAAGATATCCAATGCAATATCAGATAGAATGACAATAGATATTCTTTTATATTCTTTGCTTAATATAAATTTTTATAATGTCACCATTATGTAACACAATGAATTAGATTTTGAGTAAACATTCTCTCTCTCTTTCTTTCTTTCTTTCTTTCTTTCTTTCTTTCTTTCTTTCTTTCTTTTTTATGGAACCAGGGATTGTACTCAGGCCCTTGTGCTGGCCAGGCAAGTGATTATTCTACTGAGCCATCTCCCCGGCCCCTGGGTGAACATTCTTGATATGATTTAGGAAGTTTCCTTGGCTTCTAGAGTGATTGTTCAGTGTTACATGCATAGACATCATTATGCTATGGTTTGCTTATCAGCCAGCTTTCCATAGGTATGCTTTGGGAAAAAAACAACTCCAAGTTATGGCAGCTTCAACAATAAAAAATGCTTCTTTCTGTGGTTCTGTTATACCTGGAGTACAGATCTGTAGCTAGGCTTTTACTATAGCTAGTTCTTCTCCATGGTATCATGATTTTGAGATTTAGACATATGAACTAGTCATGGTCTGCCAGAGGATAAAGGACTATGCCCTAACTAAGAAATGACCATTAAAGTTTTTGTTTAGATATGGCATAAGACATTCTGCTCTCAGTTCGGTGACCATAGCAGTGACTTTGTTGGGAGCTGCTGAAGCTGGAAATTGATCACATGTGGGATGACAGGATGAGGCCTCATTGCTTAAAGCAGTTAATCTACCTCTCTCTTGAGAAAAACATCCTGCCTGGACACGGTGGGCTATTAGTTGCTCGGCAACCTTGCGTTGTGTAACTTTTTAAGTATCTCCACAACATGGGGCACAAACATGGTCAATTTCTGTCTCAGAGTTAATTTATCAGGTTTTTTTCCTCTACCAATATAGCAGCTACTTCAGTGGCCCACAAGCATGATGGCCACCCTGTCCCCACATAGTTCAGTCTTTTGCACAGATAGGCCACAGGGTGCTTCTATTGTGGGGGGCGATAGAACACTCCTGTTATATTTTCCCTTCTTTGGGCAAGAAGTGCTGCAGCACCAATTCCTGCTTGCCTCAACATCTTCCTGTGGTCCTGGACCTCCGCTACCAATCCACAACTAGTCCCACCCAACTGCTTCCACTATACAGCTATTTAGACCCTGCTCACTTCCTCAATAAACGAGACTTGATCAGAAAGCCTGTCTTGACTCCGTCTCTCGTGTCTCTTGCCCTGTCTTGTTCATCCCCGTTCCTCCTCCAGGTCATTACCCCATGTCCTGACTCGCGGATGAGTCAAGAAGTTTCACTTCTTGCCCAAATAAAGGAAAATATAACAGGAGCATTCTATCGCCCCCCCATATATCCCCCCTTTTTATTAAATACATCAAGTGGAAATTGACAGTGCCCTGCAGGGACAATGCCTGGCTTGGGCCAAGGACTCCTTCACATGAGATCTACCAGACCTTACCCATCTTGGGATTGCAGGGCAGCAGTAGGCCCTGTTCCTGTCTTAGGTGGTCGGTGGCACTGCATGTGGGTCCTAGTTGCCCGTCATTGACTACTTGTCCATTTCACCAGGGGGCCTACATCAGATTAGGCCACATTATGATAGGGTCCACTAGAGGGAACCCTCTCACAATACTCTTGTTGATCTGCCATTTCCAACTGATGATAATGTATCTGAATGGGCTTTGCAGCAAAGGCATCTAAACGTGAGTTAATGAATGCTGTAAGTTTTTGAAAAATGCAAGGTCCTATCATGAGCAACAGTAGGAGTGAGAAGAGGGGTCCCAACAGGGGCACAAGATAGGTGAACATCCCTCCACACGATGAGGAGAAGGGGTCGTCTGCAAGTTCTTGTCTCCACTTGAGTAGTTGATCCTGAAGCTCTTAGATTTTGTCTCAGACTATGCTTGATTTATTAATATAAAAACAACACTTTTCCTGTAAAGCAAGACATATTCCCCCATGCTCTGCTATCAAAAGGTCCAAGCCTCTCCTATTTTGCAAGACCACCTCTGCTAGCAAATCTATCTGGTCTTGGATATCTTGGATAGTACCAGATAATGCTCCAACATCATCAATCAGTTGGTTAGATAATTTAGTATAAGAATGTATAGTTGAGACCCAGTCCTAGCCCAGGTCCGTGAGTGTGTGGAGAGCTTCCTGCTACCCTGCACTGGTGGGATCAGTGCCAGCCCAGGAGCAGTGTGGGCCAGACCCTCTCCCACCCCCTTGGGATGCCCCCCACCACTCCGCAGTACCTCCCCCACCCCTCCCGCTGAGTAGGAATTTCTGTCCCGTTCCAGGAACTCGCAGACCCAGTCCTAGTCCAGGTTTGGTGAGTGTGTGGGAGAGCTTCCTCTTCCCCCTACTTCACCTTGCCCCCTCCAGGCACAGCGCAGGCCTGGCATACATGCCTGGGGTGTAACCCTGCAGCTGCAATCCCTGCAGAGAGTGTAGAGGATAGATCCACCCTGCTAGTCCAGGAGCAGAACATTTTGCCACAGGGGCACAACAGGTTC
>NW_004524883.1:1060792-1062092 GCF_000260255.1 Octodon degus
GAGAATCTTTCCAATTAACTGCTAGATTCAAAAATCTTCTGGAGATTCTCAGGATCATTGCCTTGCCCATCTTCTACATATAACTGTATGGCTTGACATTGTCATGTTTCCTAGCTCTTCTCCTTTCACTCTTTTGATTAGTCCTTGAGATCCTGCTTTCCTTTTACTTGTATCATACCTTTCTATTTGTATTTTGGAAGCTTTTTCTTGAAGGCACTACAGTTTCTGTATGGTGTAATTTGCATCACAGAATATCCAGAATCCACCAAAAAATGTAGACATATACTTCAGGAAAATAAAAATTTATATAAATGTTTTAATATTGAATTTATTGAGACATAATGAGATTAATGCAAGTTTCTTTTGGTATCTACAATTGCAAAATATGCTCAAAGTAGTAGCCATTATTTTCCAGACATTTATTAGTACAGTGAACAGCTAGTTGGGTAAACTTGGTCATTGAGATTGCTGCACATACATTTTAATTTTCTTCTCTAAGGGTTTTCTATGATATAGGACATACTCTAGGGTCATTGAAAGGGCTAGAGATGGGCACTATGACTTTGCTTTGATGTGGCTCTGCTCCCAGATTTTGGACATTTTACCTGCTCCTCAGAATGAACTTTACCTTTGCTCTTGGTCATAGTTCTTTTTTTTTCAATCAAGAAACTTAGAGACAAATTTTGTAATCTTTATCAGTTGATGGCAGTTTCATGTTTTGGTTGTGATAAGAAAGTGAAATCTGCCAAACTTATATTAATATAAGCATGCTTTTTAAATTAAAAACTATAATGATAGTTATATTGATTAAAGAAACACATGACTAGGGGTCCAAGAAGTGGCCAGGGAGATAGCTCAGTGGTCTAAGCACCTGCCTAACAAGCACAAAGACCTGTGCTTTATCCTTGGTACCACATAATGTGCTGGCCCCTTGCTGTGCCAGACACTGAAGCTGTTTGTGGTGGCACACACCTGTAATCCCAGAGCTGGGGGGCTGAGATAGGAGGATCAATATGCTCTGAGCTATGTAACAACATCCTGTACGAAATCAATCGATTGATCAATCAATCAATCAATCAATCAATCAATCTTTTTTTTTTTAAAAAAGAGTCCAAGCAGGAGTTTCCTGCTACCCTGCGCCGGCGGGACCAGTCCCAGCCCAGGCGCAGCGTGGGCCGGACCCTCTCCCAGCCCCTCGGGCCGCCCCCCGCCACTCCGCGGTGCCTCCCCCACCCCGCCCGCCGAGTAGGATTTTCTGCCGAGTTCCGGGAGCCCCCAGACCCAGTCCTAGCCCAGGTCC
>NW_004524883.1:1094660-1104781 GCF_000260255.1 Octodon degus
TAAAATATTTTCCAGTTATACAAACTCAAAATATTCTAATATCTCCAGATGTTGCATGTAGAAAATAACAAAGAATATAATCTAGAAGGCAAGAGAAGTTGCTGTATGGTCCTGAATAAAGAATAAAGAGTTCTCAAAATGGTAGTTATGCAGTACTATGCAGATTATAATTATATTAGATGAACCCATTTAAAAAGTCATTGAAGATTTCCATGAAACAGTATCAATCTTATGTCAGGTTATATACATATTTTTTCATGTATGTGTGCATGTAAAAGACATGGAAGAACTAATATAAAGTCAATGGAAAATGGAAATACAAGTTTTAAAGTTTCTAATACTAGGAGAAAATATCATACCATGTCTTATAAGTAGATTGTAAGTAAAAGAAACAGTATAAATCATAATAATTAAAATTATACAATATTCAGAAAATTAATTAAATATTAATTAATTCAAAATTAAATTAAAAGTTTCAAATGCTATTTTATTAGTCTGTGTAAGGTTGGCTTTGCCATCATGAAATTCTTTAGTTGTTCTTTGTCATGGAAGTATTTCACTTCTCCATTAAACTTGATAGTTTTGCAGGGTATATCAGTCTGGGTTGGAATTTGTTTTCTTGCAAGACTTGAAGTACTTTGCTCTGTGCTCTTCTTTACTTGATGGTTTGTGAAGAGAAATCTGCTGTTATTTTGATATGTTTTCCTTTAAATGTGATGTGTTTCTTTTCTCAAGTGACTTTGAGTATACTGTTCTTGTCTTGAATTTCTGGGATCTTGATTATTATATGTCTGGTGTGGTTTTAATTGGGTTGATGTTATTTGGAGTTCTGCACATAACTCCAGTTGGCTGGCTCTCTCAGGCTCACCTGAGAGTCTGTTTTTAGAGTCTTCTTGGATTTCTGCCCCCAGAACACATCTCTTGTCATACCCTGGCTCTGGCCTTCATGCCTGCTCACAGGAAAGGCCTTGAGATAGAGCTGCTGATGGGGGTAGGATAAGCAGCTAGGAACCCTGAACTGTGAGGTGCTGGTGCAAGGAAGTCCAGGACAGCTGTTCTGAATAATATTAGAAAAAAAAGCATTTTCTGAAGCAGGATAGAAGTCATATAAATGTGATTTTCATAATCTGGTTACCCAACTCATCACAGAGACTTTTCTTGGTCTATTTCAATAGCTGTGTGTTTCTGAATTTAAAGCTTACCCAGTATAAAATACTTACTTAGTATAATACTTAGAATAAACAACCACTGTTTAAAATAACCTTTAATTCTCAAAAATCTTCTTTAATTACTCTATTGATTTCTTAGGGGTGTTTTAATCAATTACTATTCAGATGGACACTACTAGATAGCTTACAACAGCAATAGCAGCAGCAGCAGCAGCAGCAACAACAACAACAACAAATTTTTTCTTTCACAGTTCACAGTTTGAAGTCAAGCTGTCAATAAGTTGGGATTCTCCCAAGGAAGGCGTTGTTCCAGGCCTCTCTCTTAGCTTCTGGTGACAGCTGGAAAACATGACAGATGCGTTGCTCATCTCTGCCTCTGTCTTCACACAGCTCTCTCCTGTCTGTGTTTCTGTTCTCTCTTCTAAGTAAGTTATATTGGTTTAAGTGTTCTTCCTATTTCAGTATGACCTCATTTCAGCTTCAGTACTCTGGGCAACACCCCTGGTTCAGGCCCATGACTCCAGCTCTTCCTGGGAATTCAGAAGTCAGTCCACAGGCGGAATGGGGACCTCTTTGACACAGTAAACTAGTTCTGTGCACCATGTTTAAGAACATTCCTGTCCTGGGGGCACTAGGGAACACTAGCCTAGGCCTGTTTCCCTTAGATGAAATGACTATAGTTGTGACCATTCCTGCAGTGGAAGGGGACCAACTTGTTATTTCCGTTTTCTGATTCTAAAATAATGACCTATCCTATTTCCCCAAAGAAAAACTTAAGCTTCTGATTATTAAAAATAATCAGAATACAAAATACAAAAAATAATCAAATACAAAATTGCATTTTGTAAAATGCAGCATATCACAGCACTGGGTCATAATGTAGCTGGGGGTTCTTATACTGCTGAACATAATGTAGAAACAATGCTGATAGAGTGTAAAAATCAAGGTGTTCCTTAGTTATCCTGGGAAATGTTTTAACTCCAAGTAAATCATTTACTCCAATTCTGATCATTCTTCACTTGTCTGACTGCAGGTACTATTGAGAGACTTTATCGCCTTTCTTTGGGAGAAAAATTTGCCTGACTTTTGAGATCAATTATGTGCTTCCCTCTGAGCCCTATTCTCTACATACAATCTTATGAGGCCACTTTCTTCTAATCACTGTATTCTTGTTATCATTTATTGCCCCTTCACTCCTCTTCCTCTTTCTTCTTGAGGTTCCAGAACTGGATGGATAAAATTTAAAGTATGTCAATAGAGAAAGTCCTGAAAATACTTGAACAACTCCCACTGTGTCACTTAATGTAAACGTGAAGATGTTGGGAAGCCACAGAGAGGCTAATATCAGCTGAGAGGCAGGCTGTGAGGAACCACATAGATCCATGTTGGATATCCTCTCTGGTATGTATCCTAGAAGGCTGGATGGTCACATGGCTATAGTTTTGGAGAAGAGAGAATGGGAGGAACACAGTCTCCAGAATGAAAGAGACCAGGGCTGGACTGATAGTAGTAGGGTTACTGGTGGTAACCCTAACCCTAACCCTAATCCAAAATGACATATTTAAAACCTTTGATGTTTTGTGACTCCAAGTGGTAGAGTGAGATCTTTTCCTTCCTCTGGGGTGCTGAATGATTTGACACATGTGACATGATCATCAGCAAACTTCCATGAATTCAAGTCATGCACATGGACAATGACAGCAGTAGAGAGTAATCTGATTAAATAATGGATTTTTTTGAAGTTAGAACTAGATATTCTTACCTTTCTATTGATTTTTTTTTTACCCCATCTTGGGCACAGGAGACTCAAAGAACAAAGCCCAGAGATCTGTGGGATCTAGATTAAGGCTGCTGAACCATCTAGTTATTGAGTACTTTTAGTCCTTATCCTTAATCTCCAGAACTCAGCACTACTGCAGCTGTGGTGATCCACCTCTAACCAGGCCCCAGCTACTCATAACACCTTCAGCTATGAACTCATTGATGGATTAATTCACTGTTGAGTGTAACATCCAATAATCCAATCATCTTGCAAGTGCCGAACTCCTTACAACCATTTATGTCTTGATGGATGGAGAAACAGAATCTTCCATCCCCACTGCGAAGTAGCCCTGTGCTGCTGTCAGCCATGCTAGGTGTGGTCTAGAAGCTAGGCAGCTTGCCATGAGCAGAAGGGTTGAGCCAAACTATGTGAAGGCCTGTGAGTGACTGAGTGATGAGTGTGTTCTGAACTTGGGACAGAATGGCCAGGACTCATCCCAGAGTCCATCCCAGAGTCATCTTTGCCAGAACATAAGGCAGACTGGCACCATAGGAGGTCCTGACTGTTTTCCACAGGTTGCAGCCAATGGTTAACATGTTTGTGGGGACCAGGATGGAGAAGTATTGAGAGTCTCCCTAAGAATAGATCATGGTGTGGTGAGTGGTCTCTTGGGTCCACCTGTTTCCCTCAGCCCAGCTCCTCACATCTGTTCACATGGGTTTAGTCATGAAAACACTACGCTGATGATGGGCCTTCCTGGTGTATCCCCTCCCCAAGACTTGTCAATGTCAGAGGATCAGGACCCCAATGAGGCAGTGAGAAGAAAGTGTGTATATCCTGAGCATGTGTGTGAGTGTGGATGTGTATGCTAGAAGATGTAAAAAAGCGGGGGTGGTGGTGGTGAAGCTCTAGTTAGAGATTGCTCATGGACAGTGTGTATGACATGCTCTTGGGATCCCTTAGAAACCTTTCCTGCAGGTAATCCAGAGATAAGTAGCTGCTGACTGGGACAGAGAGATACAAAATGAGATATGTGTGCCCTTGAGTTTTGAGAGGATTGGGTCTGAGACTGAGCAGCGCTTTGAGGGCTTTAAGTAAATGTCACAGAGAGAAGGCTGAGTGGGCCTTCTCCACTGCCCACTTCTCCTTCATGCTGGAAAATGTTCTTTCCATTTGCTAATGCAAATAATTAATAATGAGGCTGTCATCCTCAGAGCATGGTCAGTTAGCAGACACAGAAAATGACTGAGGGTTGTCTAAGATATATTTTTGATTAAAATTTTGTTGATAAATGATTTACATGGAGTACTAGAAAAATGACTTCCATTTACTGAACCATTTATGCATATAACCAGTTGAGCTTGATATGATATCTGTTTGGCAATTATTCCATTTAAGATGGAATAGGCATTGCAAAAGTTTAGATAGTAAATGTCACACAGCAAGGAGTAATTGACATTTTGATGTACCTAAGAAAACCTCCCAGCTGATTCTGTGTGGTTACCTTAAAATATTTATAGCCTGGTTTAAAATTATGATTTTAGTAATATTTTACTTGAATATAATATTGATTTATACAGCCATGTATAGTCATTGGGGCTAATCTTTAGGGAAAGCATGTATATTATTTGTTACTATGAATACTTGACATTTTTATGTGGAATTTGGTGTAACTTCTGAATATTAAAAGTGTGAAGTTGGAGCTGGCCTGATAGCTCAGCAACTAAAGTGCCTGTTTAGACAGAGTGCAGCAGCCAGGGTTTGAGCCCTGGCATGCCATGCCGGCCCTATTCCTAGGCTGCACTGAGACAGCAATTCAGACTGGGCATTGTGGGACATGTCCATGTAATCCCAGCATTTGGGAGGCTGAAAACAGGAGGATCACTATGAGTCTGATCTATGTAATGAGACCCTGTAGGTCCTGTATCCCTGTACTAAATGTGAAAAAAAAAAGATGTGAAACAGACCTTCATCACCTTCACAGTGAACATGTTCAGTTATAGCACTGTGTGGTTGATGTTGTGTAAAATTTTATGACTAAAACCATGGTTCTTGATGTATACTTTGCTTCCATCTTTTGGTGATTGTGAATATGGGCATTTGCTTAATCTTGCAAATATTTTATCTTTCTTTTAGTTATTGTGTAATTTACTTTTATGCATATAGATCTCTAATTCATTTGATGTTTATTTTGGAATATGGTCTATAATAAATTAGGCCTTTAATGGAATTGTAAATCTGCTCCTTGTGTCAACCTCTCTTCATGGACATAAATGGCACATAGTTTTAGTTAGAACATACTTCAATATCTAGTAAAGGGGATTGTCTCCCATGGAGGAGAGAAAATTGCCTTGAGGAAAGATATGTCCTTCTAGTGTGCCAAAGATGGTCAGGAAAATGAGTCCTGGGAGAGAGGGGGACCATTATGGTTTTGATTCAAAATGTCCCTCAAAGGTCACATGTGTTTAGAATTGGGGATCTGCAAGATGATTGGATTATTGGGTGCTGTACTCCCCAGTGGATTAATCCATCCATGAGCTCATAGCTGAATGTGCTGTTAGAAGGTGGGGCCTGGTTAGGGGTTGACTGATGGTGGCACAGATTGGGAGAGTGTATGCTTGTGCACGACTCCTCCCGTTCACTCTCTGCTCTTGGTGACCATAGAGTGAGGAGCATTCCTGTGCATACTGTTTCGACCTTGGAGTCAGCTGAGTATACATGGACTAGATCCTCTAGTCATGGGCCTTGGACTAGATCCTCTGAGGTCTTTAAATTTTCATAGCTGGATATTTTGTCCCAGTGACACAAAAATGAATAATATAAGGCCCTATTATTACAGGGAGAAAGAAACTCATTCTGATTCTCAAGATTTTGGGAAGCATAAAAGTTTCATTTGATATCATTTTCGTGGAAGAGCTCAACTCAGTCATGACACATTTGTTGCATGTTTGCTGTAGTCTTTGTGTTTGGTCCCTCCAAGATTCTTATGCTGAAACTCAGTATTCAGGTTTATGAAATTTGGAGGGGAAGCCTTTGGGGCCCAATTACATAAGGGCAGAGTCTATGTGAATGGGATCAGTGCCTATACTATAAGAAACCCCAGAGAACTCCTTTACCTTTTCTGATATATGAAGAAACAGCAAGAAGGTGTCTGTCTACCAAGTCAAAGTGGGTCCTTACCAGTCACAGAATTTATCTTGGACTTCCCGACCTCTACAACTGTGATAAATAAATTTCTGTTGTTTACAAGTCAACGTTTTGTTATAGCAGTTCAAACAGACTGAGAGAGCACTAAAAGTTGTTTAATGAACAAATATCTGCACCCTAGATGTACATTTTTAAAGCTCTCCTGGAACTGACCTGTGCCCCAGTAAAACTGTCAGTCACAGGAGGATGACCATGATTGTTCAGTCTGATCCTGCCGTTTGAAGCATTTCATTGTTCTCTTTATCCAGGACAGATAGCTTGCGATCCTGGTGAAGACTTCTGGAGTGGTTCCATTTTCCTTGTCACCATAGGAGACAATGCTCTGGGCCACATTGTTACATACCAAGGGGCCACCAGAATCCCCCTGTAGGAAGAGAAGAGACAGGACACTAAACCAGGCCTCTCTGCTCCTGCTGCCCTAAAACCCTATTTGTCAGAAAAGGCAGGGGTGAATGGTTTTCTTAATGTGTGTGAAATGGCAGATTAGTGTGGGTATAGGACTGCAGCCTCTGGATTTTTTAGTGGCTGGGCTGGAGCCCTGGCTATAGTTACGTCTCCAGATCAATGATGAGATTCAAGGTGCTTTGACCTTCTCCAGGAAAATGCTACATATATATATGTGTGTGTGTGTGTGTGTGTGTGTGTGTGTGTGTGTGTGTGTGTGGTGGGCTTTTCTTCTTTTCTTCCATTCCTCCAGAGATTATATTGATGGGAACCCCCTCCCCGCAAGTCTCAGCTGCCAAACTGAGACTGTGGAGGAATGGAGTCTCTTCCCACCACTCCATCTCTGCCCAGGCCTCTGTCCAGGAAATATTGGCAGATGATCATGCACTTACCTGGAAGGCAGCTTTCTTTTGCTTCGGATCTCCCACACAAATCTGAGTCCGACTGCAGTAAGAAGGAAAGCGACGGGTGCACTTCTGATCGCTCTGCACTCTCAGCTGCACTTCCTGGAGTTTGTCTGACCACCTGTTCAGGCTGATCCAGCCCCAGCCAGTCACTGTGCACAAGGCCCCAGGCTTAGGCTTCTCCCCAGCATTTGGCAGGGCCACTGGCCTCACAAATCTATTCTTCTTGATTCTATTCCTCAGCTGTCAGGAAAAGTGCAGGAGATGGGACTCTTATCAGTGGTTGGGGACTGGTTGTACAGTATACACCTCATGTTCCTCCTTGACCACTCTCCAGAGTCCTGCTTTTGCTGCCTCCATGAGAGTGTCTCAGGACACACTGAAGCCACCACACTGGGAGATACCAGGCTAGGCCAAGAAACAGAGGATCAAACAGGCAGTACCTGAAGTAACATGATGTCATTCAGAGCATTCTTCTCATTATATCTGGGGTGGCGGATGGCTCTAAGCACAGTGATCTGTTGCTGGGTCCTTTCCTGCTTCTCAATGTTGTGGGCTCCCAGTGTGACATTTATGGCACTGCAAAGCAATAGGTGGCCTGTAGGTAAGTACAGGAATCAGAAGCTGTGGTAAGTAACTCTGCACTTCCATGGACACCTGCAGGAGGGCTAAGACTGCAGCTGGAGAGAGGAGGGAATGAGAAAGTCCCTGTCTCAGTTACTCTTCTCTCATTACTGGGACAAATACCTGACACCCAAAATGAAGGAAGGAAAGGCTTATTTAGCTCACAGTTACTGGAGGTTTCAGTCCATACTCAGCTGGCTCCAAGGCAGGGTGGCACATGGAAGAGAGCAACCTTTTCTAATGGTGGCAGAAAGCAAGAGTAAATAGGAGGAGTAGCAGCAACAATGACTACAGAGAGCAAGTGTCTCTCCCTTAAGTTGCATTCAGTCTGTACACCCCAGGCTGGGTGCAGTATTCACGCTCATATTCCCAGAAGCACCCACACCCATCATCTCAGTGGATCATGAGTTAGTTACACTCTAGAAGTCTGCCCCATGATTACATGAACCTTTGTGGGGACAACTAGACACAAACCATAACAGTCCCAGAGCTGAATCAAGACCCCTGTTGTTCAGCATCCCTGAGCTGGGGATGACAGGCATGGTACCTAAAGTTTGCTCCTCCAGATTAAATGGTAAAATAGCTTGAGTTCTTATTTTGAGCCTCAATACATGCCTTTCACCTTGTGTTCTTTTCTCTTCCTTTATATCAGCCTCTTGCTTCTTGTTTCCCCCATCCATCCTGGTCTCTTTTCACCCTGTCACAGCTACAGTAGTGTTGCTTTCAGATGGCTTCTGAGTGGGTCCTCTGTGTCTGTGCTACTGTAACCCGGGGAATGCCTGAGTCCTCACCTTCCCCAACAATGACCTGCTGTCATCACGAAGTCTTCTCTTACAAGGAATCCCCCGCAACTGCTCCGACCTTCCGGGCCCTCCACCTGAAGGAATGCCATGTAGGGATAGGAGTGGGGTCTGGCCTCTTGTCCTCCAATGATCTTTCCTGAAAGGAAGCATTTAGCACTTATCTCTGTGCTTGAGAACCTACAGTGCAGGCATAGGTCGGTGGCTTCAGAAATTCTGAAAGGTGGAGGGCAGGAGAGATGGTGTGGGAAAGAAGCTGACAGTGAGGGGGCCAGAGACTGGAGAGGGCTCCTAGGTGCTGCAGACATCACTGCCATCCTAGAGCTCCCTCCCCTCCTCTCCTCTGAAAGCAGAGAACAGTGGCTGCTCCAAGAAAGATCTGCTCTCAGTCTCAAGTATGGAGAGAGGCTCTGCTGTAATCACAAGCTTTCCTTGAAGTTCACTGGCACTTTATTTCTCAGGGAGCTTCCCTCTCTCAGAGACTAGCCCATAGGCAGCAGAAGCTGGGCATTTAGGCATTTAGAAACTGAGTGGATAGAACTGTTACTACTGTGTCTTTATCTCCTGGGCTTTGACACATGGGCTACAGAATACTTTTATATAGATCATATTTATACTGCACCTACAAGCTGGGGCGATTTTCCAAGACTTGTACACATTAATAATTTTACTCTCACAGGTACTCTATAAGATTGTTACCAATAATTTTCCCATTTAATAGTTGAGGAAACAAGAGATATGGATTAAAATGCATGCTCAAACATTGAAATTAAGGTGTACCAAGGCAGAGTGATCCCAGAGTCTGTGGGATGGGATCAGACTTCTGAGGCTGACGTTGGTCACTCACCTGCCTTGGCCCCAGGGAGTAGGACAAACACCAGCAGAAGCAGGAGTGGTTGCATCTTGCCTGACAGTCTGCTCAGTCAGTTGCTGCATGTTTGTCCTCCTGCTAGACTTTTAGCCTTTGAGAGAGGAAGGAAGGGGTAGGAGGGGGACTTCTTGAGCATTCACAGCTCTGTTGTCCTGCCAGTGTGGTGGTGCAACTTCCAGGGCTGCCTAGGAGGTTTGGCCACCAACTGCCAGTGCTCTGGGCAACACCAGGGGCACACCAACATCCTGCTCTACCTCTCAGTTGCTGAGTGAGTGCTGACAGCAGGAAGAGGAACTCAGTGCAACAAGCAGGGGGCCTTGGTGCTGTGGGTTCTAGAAACCTCAACCCACCCAAGCCCCAACACCTCCAAGAAGACAGGAAAGGTGGCAGATGCCTACTCTCACCACTGCCTATCCCTATGAGTTAGAGCTCCCGTCCTTTGGAATTACAAACACTGTGCTAATGAATACAAATTCCCTGGATTACACATTCCTGTATACTTAGTAAGGCCTGAACAGGGGTGAATAAAACCTGGTGTGCTAGGCCAGGTGTGTGAGATGCCAGGAAAAGTCAAAGGAAGCAGAAAAGGAAGAGTGAAGCTTGGCTGTCCTGGCCACTCTGCCTTCCTGTTACTCCCATTTCTTTCTTATTTTTTTTTCTTTTCAAAGTTTTATTGATAAACATATAGCAATGAGACAGTTTCAAATCAAATCAAAAGTACAGTTTCAACAAATAATACACTGCATATATTCTTCTTTGTGGTTAATTGCTGTACAAGATGCAGACTTGTGATCCTACTTACAAACACCATTAGAAAAAATCATTCTATTCATTAAGAGA
>NW_004524883.1:1104881-1110596 GCF_000260255.1 Octodon degus
GAGGAAGCTCTCCGCACACTCAGTGGACCTGGGCTAGGACTGGGTCTGGGGGCTCCTGGAACTCGGCAGAAAATCCTACTCAGCGGGCGGGGTGGGTGAGGCACTGCGGAGTGGTGGGGGGCGGCCCAAGTGGCTGGGAGAGGGTCCGGCCCACTCTGCGCCTGGGCTGGGACTGTCTTGTAAATCTTAAGCAGTATTTGAAATAAAAGGAATAAAAAAATCTCTGAACTTTCTTTTTGTTTTCCAAACTAAAATTAGACAAATGTTTTATTCATGAACACCGAATATAAAATATTTCTATTTTAATAGTATTTGAGGTTAGAAAGTCTAATAGCAGTAGCACTGAATAAGAAATATGATCATTAAGTATCTCTACAAAGACCAGTTTAATGGGGATTGAAAGTTTCTTGCCACACACCAGCTCTGGTGGAAAGATGGACTTCTGAAACACTGGCAAGTGCGCAGTCCTGAATTAGCTTTTCTTTCTGTATTGTTAGGCCAGAAAAAGCCCTACTCAAAAAATTTTTAATTTAAAAAAAATTTTAATTCATCCAGTTGTGCCTGGCTTGGGTCTGGCTGTTGTGCTCAGTTTCTTCCTGCTGCAGCCCTTGGAAGTGAACCTGTTGTGCCCCTCTGGCCAGATGCTCTGCTCCTAGATTAGCTGGGTGGTTCTGGCCCCTAGCAGAGACTTCAGCTGCAGAGTTTCACAACAGGCCTGTATGCCAGGCCTGACCTGAGTCTGGAGGGGTCCTAAGAGCAGGACAGAAGGACTCACTGACAAGTGGGCCTGGGCTGGGTTCGGAGGTGTCCAGTGGTTGCAGGGGGCATGGAAGCTCTCCCACACACTTGCTGGGCCTGGGCTTGGGCTGTGTCTAACAGCCACCCTTTTAATTTTAAAAAGAAGAAGAAAAAAAGCCCCACAAAAGCAAAAACAAAACAACAAAACAATAAAAATGATACAGAATTTCAAAACAAGGATGATAGGAAATAAATAATAGTTGTTATAATATATATTATTATCTTCAAAGTAGTTTTGCAGATCACATGATGTAGGCATACAAAATCAATCAAATAATTGAGCATCAATTATTCCTTTCAATTTTCATAGCAAGGAAAACAAGGAACTAGCACTTTTTCATCTCTTTTGTCTCACTGGTTCTGAGTTGCATGGCCCAGTAACATTTGTCTCACAGACAAAATTTCAGCACTTCTTACTTCTTTACTTGTTATGGCTTGTGTCTAGATTTCCCCCCAAAGTTTCATGTGGTTATAGAGATTTTTTGGAGATAACTGCATCTAGAATTTGTGATTGATTTATAGTTCAATGGTAGGATTAATGTGCTCGGATTAAGGGTGGGTGACTGGTGGTTTAGTCTACTGATTGGTTTGGTATCATCCTAATCCTGGTAGACTGGATACAATGTAAGGGACAGAAAGAGGTTTGTCTTCCTCCCTCTCTCCTTCCCTTCTTCCCCCTCCCTCCCTTATATTTGCTGTCTTCTGCTGCTATGAACTGTTGCTCCACTGCCATGTGCCACTTTGCCTTGGAGCCAACTGAGTATGGACTGAACCTGCACAAACTGTGAGCAGAATATACTTTTCCTCCTTAACTTTGGGTGTCAGGTATTTTCTCAACAAGGAGAAAAAATAACTAAGACAGTACCTTTGGGAGGACCTCTATTATTACATCAAGCAAAGTAAAAGTTCTAACATATGATGACTCTTGTCACCTGGTGTTCTTTCTTCAACACTCTGTCTTGAGGAAATGCTAAGTGCAGTAGGAATATTGACTGCTTTTCCTCCAAACAGCCCAGATTTGTTGATTTTCAATGTAGAAGCTTGTACAGTGGAGCATGAAAATCATAAATGAAACATGGGAATTTCTCATTTGCCTTAGTTACCTGAAAGATAGACAGTTCAGCTTAGCACAGGTAGAGAGAAACAAGGGAAGCTGGCTCTGAGGAAATTTCTCACATGGGATTATCCCACTGGAATTGATTTGTAGGTTTCTTCTAGGAAAATAGCTGAAGAACTAAAGTTGGTTAGCTTTGAAGGAAATATACTTGGGCTGGATGATGGTATGCATGATAGATGTTCATACTTATATATTCTAAAAGAACACAGATGAAATTTTTCTCTCTGAGTTTTAGAAATGGAAGCTTGAGTAACTGGCAAGTCTCTAAAAGGGAAGTTTGGGAAGAAGTTGACACATTTGATACTGTACAGCTTGAATGGGGAGTACAGATGTCCCTGAATCCTAAGGACACTGATTTTAGGGTAGCATTTCTTGATATAAGAAGAGGCTCATAGCTCCCCTTTCACATGACAGCTAAGGTGCAGGTAGTTGGCATGGAGAGCTGTGCCCCAGAAGGGGGTTGCCAGCTGTAAGCAGAAGGAATGGCCTGAAATATGTTGAGGCTGGTCAGCGTCTGTGCAATGGTTGATCCCTGAGCTTGGGTAACATGCTTGCTAATGGCTCACTATGATCCAACCCAAAGCCCAGCCCAGCATTCTCTTTGCCATGTCAGAAGGTGAACTAGCACCATGGGAGGACCCTGGCTAGCATCACAGGGCTACAGCATGTGGAAACTGATGTTTGTGGGAATCTAGGTCAGAGAGGTTTCAGGAGACCCCTCTAAGATGGGGTCTGGTGAGGAGAGTGATGGCTCCATGCTACAAGTGTCTCTCAGGTGTCCTTTGTCCACTTTACGATCTTGCTTTTATGGACTAGGCCATGAAGATGTAGACCTTGCTTAGTATTTGGAATTTCAGGTGAACCAGTGTATTCAATACATTCTTTGTTCCAAGAAACTTAGTAGGGAGTAGGAAGTGGTTCATACCCTAAGTGGAGACTTTACTCCTAAGTGGGACTCTTTTGGGGAGATCCTGGAGCTCTGTCTAACAACCAGCTATATTTATTTATTTATTTTGATACCAGGGATCAAACTCAGGACTTTGTGCTTGCCAGGCATGTGCTTATGCTACTAAGCTACCTCTTTGGTGAAGCTGTGTTTAAAATAAACATCTTCATTTTAAATATTGATTCTGAAGATTGCAGAAGGAAACATAATTTCATGAGCTTTGTCTCTGGAGTATAGGAGAAGGAGCTGTTGAAGGGCAGAAAGAACATATCTTCTCCGGCAGGCTGCTCATGGGAGATGAGCAGCTTTATCTTTCAGTCTTGGGGTTTGTAACTTTCTGGTAGGTGAGGAGGGGTCGGGGCTGGTAGCCACAGGAACTGTGCGTTCATGTTTTCTGCTCTCATCCTAAATTGGCTGTCCTCGCGACCAGAAGTTTTCCCCAGCATCGCATTATGGGTTTCCAGAGGTAAAGCTGAGACCTGATGTTCTGGGATTTCAAGAACAGTCTTTACCTTGCCCTGTGTCTGGGTTGGGATGTGGGTAGGGACTTTATTTATTTATTTATTTATTTATTTTTTCCTCAGTAACTTTATTGAAAATCAATAATAATTATATAGTAAATTAAAAATTGTACACAAATATTGAAATGTGAAAGATATAAGATGTAGACAGAGAATTTTAGAAAAATATTTCTGAAATGAATACATAACATGAGATTAATAATAGATTGCACATTGTAAAAATTATTTACAAACTTAAATGAATATAACAATAAAAATTGTCTAAAATAAAAATGAAGAGGAATTTACAGGTCAGCCATATAATAGTTCACTCTGTGCCAAAATCAAGAAACTTATATTCATATAATTAGAATTCTCAAATTAGAATGGGATAGGCAATGAATATTTAAAGATTTAAAATTTCTGAATTTAGTTAAAATCATAGAACCACATTTCCAAGAAAAAAATGAATCTTTTGCACAAGAAATATGAATAAAATCATACCAAGATACACAAAAATGAAACTGCCCCAAACTAATTGTAAAGATAAAAATCATTAAAGCACATACATCGAAAAATATTGAGTGCACTTGCGCGGCGAGGCGGGGAGGGGCGCGCCAGGAAGCGCGCCGAGAGCGTTAAAGGCCGCTATGTGGACTCCTGGCGCGACTGTAGCGGTGCACAGGCACGGGGTGTCTCTTTGTCACTTCGTGGCATGCGGGTTGGTGGCTCTTCAGTGGCGGTGGCGGTGGTCGTGGGCACCTTGAGCGGCTTTACCAGCGAGGAGCGCGCGGCGCCCTTCACCCTCGAGTTCCGCGTCTTCCTCAAAAATGAAAAATGACAGTGTGTGTCTCCATTTCATGATATTCCGATTTATGCAGATAAGAACGTGTTCCACATGGTAATTGAAGTTCCACGCTGGTCTCATGCGAAAATGGAGATCGCTACAAGGACCCTCTGAATCCAATTAAGCAAGATGTGAAAAAGGGCAGACACCCTTATGTTGCAAATTTATTCCCTTATAAAGCGTATATCTGGAACTCCGGTGCCATCCTTCAGACTTGGGAAGACCCAGGACACAGTGACAAACATATCGGCTGTAGTGGTGACAATGACCGAAATGATGTTCGTGAAATTGGAAGCAAGGTGTGTGCGAGAGGTGAGATCATCCGGGCACAAGTCCTGGGCGTCCTGGCTACCATCCACAAAGGGGAGACTGACTGGAAAGTCATTGCCATTAGTGTGGACGATCCTGATGCAGCCAACTACAAGGATATTAATGATGTTGAACGGCTGAAATCTGGCTACCTGAAAGCTGCTGTGAACTGGTTCCTGATGGAAAACCAGAAAATGAATTTGCTTTCAATGTGGAATTTAAAGAGAAGGACTTTGCAGTTGATATCATTAAAAGCATTCATGACTACTGGAAAGCATTAGTAACTAACGAAACGGGAAAGGAATCAGTTGCATGAACACAACAGTGTCTGAGAGCCCTTTCAAATGTGACCCTGACGCTGCCAAAGCCATGCGGACGCATTACCGCCACCACGTGACTCTGACTGCGCCGTACCAACAGATGTGGAGAAGTGGTTCCATCACCAGAAAAACTGATGACACCGCTTTAGAAGACAGCTGAGAGCTGGGCATGGTGGCGCATGCCTGTAATCCCAGCACTTGGGAGGCCAAGGCAGGAGGATTGCCCAAAGTTCGAGGCCAGCCTGGGCTATATAGTGAGTTTAGGAGCAGCCTGAACTACAAGAAAGACCCTGCCTCAAAGGAAAAAATAAATAAATAAATAAATATTAAAAAAAAGAAAAAGACAAACTGATATTGCTGCATCCTGCTCATCTGGAATTATTAGATGCAAAAGTAGTAGCTTTCCAAAGCTCTAGATGTAGAAATGTCATCTGACTAAAGCCATTTTGCTGAGAACAGTGCAATACATTCAGAAAGTGATTGGTCTGAAACCATTTTTCCTATCACAGTGAAGGTAACTTTCTGTAGTTCATACTTAAGGATCAGAGTGCTTGTGGTTCAGAAGTCATTTGTGAATAGGTACATGTGCAGGTGAACACATACTGGATGTATATGTTACCATGAGTTAGAAAATAAAATTATTTTGCTAAAAAATTAGCTATGGAAGAACAAAATTAAATAGCATCTTATTCCACATTAGAAAAAAAGAGCAAACACTGCAGATGGTAATTTGCAATAGTGGTTTCATGTTGGGAGTGCCTGTCATTCTGGTAGTCTGAATATGGGCGGCTTGTCATGACACGCCAGTTACTGCTAAGATGTCTCTCGGGTAGGTGGATGTTCAAGAAGAAGGGGGTGGTGAATGAAAGCAAGAGACA
>NW_004524883.1:1132137-1163420 GCF_000260255.1 Octodon degus
TGGTCCTGCTGGCGCAGGGTAGCAGGAATCTCTCCACACACTCACTGGACCTGGGCTAGGACTGGGTCTCTACTCCCATTTCTTTACATGAATTGTCCAGGCAGGATGAATAAACAGTCTCCTGTGGGTGCAGTGTCCTGCTGAAGAAAGACAAGGAGAGAATGAATCTTTGTTACTGATACTTACTTTTTCAAATCATCTGAGTCTGACAAATCCTCAGTAAAAATTATGCCTATCACCAAAGAAGTACGTGAAAAGGTAGTAATATATATATTTACCATATCTATATATATCTATATATATAGATACACACACACACAGTAATATGATAAGTCATAAAGAAGGAGAAGTCTGAGTCATTTGTAGGAAAATGGGTACATCTTGGTTTTTGTTTTGTTTTGTTTTTGGTGTACCAGGGATTAAACTCAGGACCTTGCACTTGCCAGACAGGTACTTATTCCACTGAGCTATCTCCCCCACTCTACATCTTGACATTATAATTTTTGATTAAATAAATCAGACACAGAGACAAATATCTCAGATTCTCTTCTATGAGAAACCCAAAATAAAAATAATTCAAAGAGCAAATAAAAGAGAGATTGTAGGAGTCAAGGAGGGTGGTAGATGATGGAGAGGGTGAGTTGTGGCAGGAAGGGGAGTGGTAATGATCGGATGCCATACACAGCACAGAAGCCGAGGGTGTATTGTGCTTAATGGTGAAGCACTGGGTTTTTTCTTTCAGAGGGAAACTGTACAAGAGTCCCTGGATACAAATCATCATCCGTTGTGTTTGATGGTATACTGTTAGGTTTAACAGCGCAGTTAAGCAAGAAATAGAAGTAAGAGTTCTAAGAACAGGAAGGGAGGAAGCAAAAGTGTAATGATTGGAGAGAAGACCATACACATATAGAGTCCAGATGCAGTCAAATCTAATTACCAAAATTATTTAAAAAGTTTAACAAATATGGTATAAAGCAATTTAAAAAATTCGTCATATTTCTCCATGTTCAGTAACTGTTACTGAGAATTAAAAATACTAATATTTACATGACGTGTAATGATCAAACTAAGCATAAGCCTAAAAGATTGTGTAATGTAACTCTGGTAAATATGATAAAATTAGATGAAGAGACATATCACAAGACCTAAACATAGATTCAATATTTATGAATCAGAGATGAAATATAAAAATGCCATTTGTTCCCAAGTTGACTGGTATATGTCTTTCCTTTTTTTTTTTTTTTTTGAGACAGGATTCTTTAATTCATACTAGTCTCAAAGTCACTATGTAGCTCAAGATAGTCTCAAACAAATGGCAATCCTCCTTCCTCAGCCTCCTGGGTGCTGGGATTACACACAGGTGCCACCATACCTGCTGACCCATACATTACTTTCTTTCTTTTTTTATGTATTTAGTACAAGGTCTATAGGGTCTTACTACACAGCTCAGATTTGTAGTGATCATTCTATTTTCAGTCTCCCAAATGTTGGGCTTATAGGTGTGTGCCACTATGCCCAGTCTTACATTTCTTGAGCCTAAAAAAATAATTTGTAAAAATTAACTCTTTCTAATTATATTTGGGAAAAACAAATGTCAAAAACTAGCCAGGACAGTACTAAAAATAAGACTAAGATGGGAGGACTTGTTTATAAAATAAAGCCACAGTGATGAAGATGGGGTCATAGTGATGAGACACAGAGTCGTGGGCTCTTTAGCCAGATCCCCCCACATATAGACACTGACTTACATACTTATGGATGCTTAATTTGTGATACAGAATTTGATATATTAAAATTTAGAGAATGAAGACAACTCATTTAATGATCAAATACACTTGTAATGCATATAACTAATAATGGACTTATGTTCATATTGCAAAAGGAAGTTTTACAAATCATAGAAGATGAATAAATCAAGAAAATACAGACATTCCCTGACAAGTGTGAGGGCCTGAGTTCAATCCCTGGTTCTGCAAAAAAAAAAAAAAAAGAAAATACAAAGGACTTTAATAGCTTTAGTTCAAAACAGAAAATTCAGGTGAACAATAAACCTATGATAAGGTGTTAATCTTACCAGGTCCTAGAGAAAGACTGACCTAATACTTCCATCACCCATTCCACCTGTGTATATATCCCAGAGAAACATGTGAACATTTTCACCAGACACATGTTTTTTTAAAAAAATATTTATTTATTTATTTATTTATTTATTTATTTATTTGACACAGGATCTGGCTATGCAGTTTGGACTTGTAGTGGTCCTCTTGTCTCAGCCTCCTCAGTCCTGGGATGACAGGCGTGCACCACCATGCTTGGTTTCGGGTGGGCATGACATGCAGTACCGGGATGGAACTTGGATCACTGTGCTTGCTAGGTGGGGGCTTAGACCACTGAGCTATCTCCCCACCCCCCAGAATCATGTTTAGGAAGTCCTGGAAGTTTCATTCATGACAGCCCCACCCTGAAAACACTTGGAAGACCCATCCACAGCAGTGTGCCTCTCCGAATTGTGGACATTCACAGAATGGAATATGCACAGCTATGAAAATAAATGAAATATTGTTTCATGGAGCTACATAAATGAGTTTCACAAACATATGGACAGAAATGACAGTAGTACATTCAGTGTCACCTTATATAAAGTTCAAACTCGTTAAGGTGAAACTATAGTGGATAGACTCATGTGTACAGAAGAAAAATGTCATAAAAAGGAAGAAAGTGGTCCTGACATGCCAGAATAGTAGTTAATTCTGAGACTGGAGGGAAGAGAGGATATCTTGACCAGCAGGAGACTCATGGGTCATTTCTGAAGTTTTTGACATAAAACATAGTGTTGATTTATAATGATTTTTTGAACTTTGCATTTATATTTTGGGAAGTTTATATATATATATATATATATATATATATATATTTATTTTAATTTTTTTTGGTGGAACTGAGGATTGAACTCAGGCCCTTGCACTTGCCAGGCAAGCACTTATTCTACTAAGCTATCTCCCTGGCCCCTAGATACATATATTATATAATACATTTTTTAAAGAGGAATACCAAAGCCAGTCTTTATTTATTTTATTTTATTTTATTTTTAAAATGTATTTAGTACAGGGTCTACAGGGTCTCACTACATGCACCACCATGCCCAGTCTCAATTGCCATCTCAGTGCGCCCCATGGGCAGGCTGATATGCAAGCCGGGGATCAAACCCCTGGCCCCTGTGTCTGCCTAAGCAGGCACTTTAATCCACTGAGCTATTTGGCCAGCCTTTCAGTCTTTATTTTTAACAAGGCCTATGTTGCAGCACAAGAAGTAGCCCTCCTAGATTAAAAGCTGAGAAGTGCCTGTCCCAAGGGGAGGGTTAGAGAGGACATTTTGGTGAAGCGGGGAATGTGAGAGATTTTGGAACATATACTTCATAATGATTTTACTTCTTATTCAAATAAAAATTGTATTATTTGAACAAGTAGCTTGTACTGTGTTTCATAATATCCATAGCTTATTACCTCTTTTTTTGACGGTTTTATTACATTTTTGTCAGTTACAATATTTTTCCTCCTCTGGGATATTGGGACATTAGGGTTGGGTGTTTCCCATCTCCTCCCCAGGCCCCATAAACTGCCAGCCATACAAGCCCTCTGTGCAGGTGGTTGCCAGCATGTAGTTGCTGGGTTATGCGGGGTGCTGGGTAACATCCCCCCTCACTCCTCTAGTTCCTCTTGGCTTTACAGGAGACTGGAGTTCTACTGAGTCACTCTAAATCCTGCTTGCCTTAATGTCACTCTTCAGAGGACATTTGAGACACTCCTACAGAAATTGCCACTGATGAACTTTTGGTTGTTTAAGTGTCAGTGCTGGGAGAAGGCTGTGGCAGAGCCATTGTCTTTCCACTGCTGTGTCTGCAGGGAGCCAGATCCTTTTTTATAAGAACTGGCTTGTGTTGTCATCCTTGTAGGAAAGGACAGATGATGACAAAGACCAAACCTCTGGGAGAGTCATGAAATACATAATTTACATTAGCAGGTTTGTCAGTGTCATTATAAAACATTCTGGCCAGAGTAAAGAGAAGAAAAGAGACACTGTGGAAGCCCTTGATGTGGCAGAGGATGATCTGGAAAAAACTGAAGGTCTACAGTGTTTCCTGGTAAAAAAAGCTTGCTGCTAGGATGGTTCAGCTGACCAATGAGTCCTGGGTCAGCATGAGAAAGAGGCAGAGGTGCAGGTATCCGCCGAGACCTCATCTATCTGAAGGTTCTAAAAACAAGATCCAAACTCAAAACTAGAAGGAAAGAAATTAGGAAGATCACTCTACAAATTAATGAAACTGAGACCAAAACACAATGCATCAGAGTTGGTTCTTTGAAAGAATAAGATTGGCAAATCCTTAGTTAAACTTACCAAAGACAGACAAGACTCATATCAATATAATTACAAATCACAAATGAAAAAAGTGAGATTAGAAGCACACAACAAAAATCCAGGGAGATTTTAGAAACTATTTTGAAAACTTATATTCCAACAAATTGAAGAAAGTGGAAGAAAAAGATAAATTCTAGACAGTATGGCTCACTAAAATTGTACCAAGAAGCTATAAAAAACCTGAAGAGACCAATAACAAATGATGAAATCAGTGCAGTAATAAACTCTACCAACAAAGAAAGACTTAGGATCCATGAGACTCATTGCTGATTTTTTTTTTCCAACACCAGGGATGAAACTCAGGACCTTGTGTTTGCCAGGCAGGTGCTTAAGCCACTGAGCTATCTCCCTGGCCCTCATTGCTGGATTTTACCAAAATTTTAGAAAAGAATTAACATGAGTATTCTGAAAACTTTCACTGGTAATGGGAGGGAATGGAATGTTTTTCAACTCACTCCCCAAAGCCAATACAACCCTGACACAAAACAAGTGAAGGCAGCAACAGAAAGGAAAGCTACAGAACAATATCCCTGATGAACATAGATGGAAAAACCCTCAATAAGATAATTATAAACAGAATTAAACAAATGATTTAAGATGTCATACCTCATGACCACGTTTGCTTCATCCTAAAGATACAAAGATAGTTTGACATATTTTTAATCAGTAAATGTGCTACATGACTAGGATCAGGAATAAAAATCACATGACCACCTCAATAAGTACAGAAAAAGTCTTTGACAGAAATCAAACATCCCTTTAGGATTGAAAAATAAAACAACGAAAATAAGTATATAAAGATCCTGTGTGAAAAGTGATAAGAGCCATATGTGACAAACCTACAGTGAACATCATACCAAATGGGAAAAAATTGAAAGCATTCCCTCTGTAATCAGGAACCAGACAAGGATGTCCACTCTCAAGGGCTGTTCAAAATAGTACTTGAAACTTCAGCCATAGTAATCAGGAAACAAAGAAATATATTAATGCAATGCATTCAGTAGGAAAGGAAGATGTCAAATTCCTGTATACCTATTTGCAGATGACATGATCCTTTCCACAAAAGACCCAGAAAACTCTATCAGAAGACTTTTAGAGCTGATAAATTCAACAAAGTAGCAGAATACAAAATCAATAGAATTGCTCTACAATAATAAGGAATTCACTGGGAAAAGAATAAAAGACAGTTCCATTTAGGACAGCTCCCCCAAAAATTAAACACTTAGACAACAACCTACTCAAGGAAGTGAGAGACTTCCACAGTGAAAACTACTGAATTCTGAAGAAAGAGATTGAAAGGGACACAAAAAAAATGGGAAGACATCTATTTCTCCTACGTAGGCAGAATTAACATCGTTGAAAGGACCACATCACCTACCAAAAGTGATCTGTATGTTTAATGTGATCTCTAACAAAGTACCAACAACATCCTTCATTGAACTAGAAAAAAATTCTAAAATTTATATGGAATCAGAAGAGATGCAGAATAGCCAAAGCAATTGTGAGCAACAGGAACAAAGCAGAAAGCACCAAAATTCCAGATTTGAAGATATACTACAGAGCTACAGTAACAAAAACAGCATGATAGTGGCATAAGCAGACATGTAGATCAATGGAATCGAAGAAAAGACATAAAGCCCTGAGCCCCTTCAGCTGTTTGATTTTGAGGTTAAAAAACAAACCTTGGAGAAAATAGAGCCTCTTTAACAAATGGTGTGCAGAAAACTGGTTGTCCCTGTGTAGTTTCCTGGGTCTTTCTCTGGTCTGATCTCAGCAGCACCCAGGGGTCATGAAAAGGACAGCGTTCTTTCTCTGTCCTCAATGCTGTGTAAGCCAGCTGGTTCCCACCATGCTTGGTGTTGAGGACAGGGAGGTGAATGGGCAAAAGCCAGAGGCAAGGTTCTTTAGGCCATCTCTCATCACTCCCTGTGCTTATCATTGTGTCTGCTCCAGACCTCCAACTCTCTGCATCCCAGTTGTCTCAGAGCCCCAAGCCATGGAGAAGCAAGCCTGTGCCTGGGTTGTTTGTGTTGTGGATCACAACTTTATTTTTGACCCAGTCCTCTGACTCATGATTCCCACAGTGCCCGGGACCAGTGATACCCTCCCTTGTGCAAATATCTCAGTCTCTAGGTCTCTGGGTTCTAGAAAGAATGTCACTGATATTGGTCTTTATTGTGGTTCACCAATAGTGGCTAGAGCAACGAGGTTTCTACCCCTGGAGTATTTTAGGCATTTTATAAAATGGCGTAGTATTCAGACCTGTGCTGCCTTTGGTGCCAAGGTAGAGAGGTGGCTTTGGTTCTTATAGCTTCTTTGACTTCTAAATTTCATCTGCTTGCTATTCCTGTGGGATATTCCGCAATATCGCCCACCAACTATATAACTACTAACCTGGTAGTAGTTCATTAGAGTAAACACTTTTTCCTTTAGACTACTACATGATGTTTTTTATTCTTCTCAATAAAGTAGCTCCACTTGTGATATTGGCCTTAGTTGACCAAGTGTTTTTAAAACTATTGTGAATTTGTTGCATTTTGTCACATATAACTCATTAATAGCACTGTTTGAGGGACACAGGATCCTAAATCAGATCTTCTTGGCAGGAAATCACTGTTTTGTACTTGAACTGTACTATTTTGAATTGAGGGTACTGGTTTCTATGAGCAAAATAAACCAAGTTCAGGCTGTCCTGATTGCCGTTTCCTCCTCCCCACACCCAGGACACAGATCACTCTTAGCAAACATTGGGGATCTGAGGACCTAATAACTTCCGAGGTGTTTCTGGTGTCCTACACTGCTCTTCTGCAACCAGAGAAAGTCATGCATGTTAAAACGATTAAATTACTTTCAAAACAAGATCTCCCTTGGATTCCAAAAGAACCATCTATGTCAAATGGAATTGCCTGGTGGAAGGAAAGGAATCAGGAATATTCAGAAGAAACTTTTCCTTACTGTATGTTTCTCAAAGGTGAGACCAGAGCCTATTATGTGTCTACAACAAAGAAATAGATCAAGATGGTGTTTGTTGATAGATGGCTCAGTGATCCTCCCCGCCCAGTTGTCCTGGGATCTTTGGTTCGCGGGTTGCTGTCACCTCAGCCTGCCAGCAGGGGAAGCCTGGAGCCCAAGGCCAGGCCAGGCTGAAAGGGCTGAGGCTGCAGAGTGGCTTCCCAGCAGGTAATGCTGAGCCTTGGGGGACACTGGGCTGGAACGGGCTAGCCCTTCCCAGATAGAAGGGGAGAGAGTTCCAGCCTGGCTGGAACGAGTGATAGAGGTGAATGCACAGAGTTGTGAACTGTGTTGGGAGGTGAGAAGCAGGGGTCTTAAACCCCAGGAACTGGAAGGGAAAGGGCTGTTGGCCAGGTGCACTGTGGTAGAGACAGGGGCTAGTGTGGAAAGGCCAGGCAGCAAGGGAGGAGGTGGTCTGAACTCAGTGCTAGCCCAGGAGAGGGCATCAAATGGGACCTGGGAGCCTGAGGGCCTCCCGAGCCTCCTAAGCAGCAGATAGTACTGAGAAACCTGCCCCACTGGAGAGGTGCCAGGGGACCATGACACTGAGTACCCTGGCCTCCTGGGTGCCTGGAGTTAACCCTTTTCCACTGCTCCCTTCTAGGCCAATTTTTTGGGAGCCCAACAAAGGTTTTTGGCTTAGAGATGGTAAACAATTCCTAAAGCCCAGAGATTTCATATTTGGAATGTTATGCAGAGAGGACATGGACCATGTGTATGAGCACAGCTCCTAAGGCTGCAGACTCCCCACTGTGCAGTGAGATAGTCCACACTGGAGAGCTGAGCATTAAAAGAAAATTGTGCTTACTGAGTGTGGTAGTCCAGGCCTATAATGCTAGCACTTGGGAGGTTGAGGAAGGAGGATTGGCTGCAAGCCCAAGTTGTACTGCATAGTAAGTTCAAGGCCAACGGGAACTACATAGCAAGTTCCTGGATCCTAGAAAACAAACAAACAAACAAACAAACAAACAAGAAGCAAACAAGCATTGTACTCGAGGAATCAATGAGGAATTCTACAAAATGAGAGTTAAAGCCAGACTAGGGAGAGAAGAGGACGCAAAACCCAGAATGGCCAGCAGGGGGCTGCCGGGAGCAGTGCAGCTGTATCCTGAACAGGTTCAATGAATAAACAGGACTTCAGTCACATTCACTCCCGAGATCCGTTTATTTTACCGTGCAATTCTCAGGGTCCACGCCCACGGGATTCTTTTTCCTGCCAAGAAAAGATGATCAGGAGGCCAATCTCCTTTGTTAATTTAGAAATTTATTGTTTAACCCACAAGCTTCATATAGATTTAATTTAAAAAACAAAAACAAAAAACCGCAAAACAGTGAAACCAAAACACTGTTTCAAAGCCAGAGTCCTCCTTTTCGCTTCCAAAATACAAGAGCTCTGAGCACTATATATCCCAATTGGAAGAATAAGACGAAAATATGAATGGAGCCATGACATTTCAGAAAATAAAGATTTCATATAACTGAAGGCTACATCCATCCTTCCTGGGATGACTTAACTGCCTTTACAAGCAGGGGGAGAGCGGGAAGGTCGGGCTGATGACGAAGGAGGGAGAAGAAAATAGAAACCCAGAACAAAGTAGACTCCAGTCCCCGTGTTCTGAATCAGCGTGTCACACATCCGGATAAGCCTAGTGTCCTGGAAAACAAGCTTTCATTTTTCTGTCTCAACCTGGAGCACGAATGCTGATTCCTTTCAGTAGCGATTCCACAGGCAACAGAGAAGATTGTGGCCCTGGAACATCCACTTATGCTTCTGTGGCACTCCAACAGGGGTCTGATTGTGCACTAGTTTGCAAAGAACTTAAATGGGTGTGAAGACTCGAATAAGAAGAAATAAATAAAAGAAGAAAGAAAAAGGGGGAAAAAAAAAGAGTGAAAACCTCCCTGGGAGTAGCAAGGGGCATTTAAATAAATAAGAATGCCAACATTTCTTAACCTCCTTTTTTTAAAAAAAAGGTTTTTTTTTTAACTTAAAATATTTTGCTCTAATTCTCTCAGGCTTTCACAGAGAGCACATTGGCCAAACAATGGCCGTGACTCATCCACATGGCTGACACTGACAAAGGTTCTACAATCTGAGGTACAGGATCTCAGGATAAATCCTGAGGGGATTGCACTGACCTTATCAGACCCGAAAGCTACAACTCTTGTTGCATAGGTCCTGCTTTACCTTGGTCATAACCATCCAGCAGAAAAGTATAAAAACGAAGTATAAGAAGTAAAGCCATGCTGTTATGTTGAGCTGTAGGGGACTCAGGTCAACAATTTCTGACATTGCCAGTCAATCGGAAGACCCAGTACTATTATGGACTACTGGACTCTTTTAGAATATTTTGCTGAGTTAACACACTTAATATTCAAATAATGGAACTAAACAAGAAAAGGGGATACAGATGAATGTCCATTTTGTATCTGTGTATTCAAAATGGTTAGGATAGATATATAGTTACATTCTCTTAATGAATAGGGGGATTTGTTCTAATAGTGTTTGTAAATAGGATATTATGTCTGCATCTTATACAACAATTAACCACTAGGAAGAATGTATGCAATGTGTTAATTATTGAAACTGTCCTACCAATTTGGTTTGAAACTGTACCATTTCTATTTGTTTCTCAATAAAATTATGAAAAAATATTTTACTCTAAATGAATTTATGTCATCTGTCAATAAAAATGTCACTAATACACTGCGGACACTTTTTGCAATGTAAATCCATGCCTCCTTTTTTATATGGTGAACTTCAACCTAACAATTATTACAACAAATGTTATAATCTAAAGCTCAAACACATCTTAGCAATTTTGAAATTGAATTGAGTACAAACCAAATAAAATTTACATCATAACTAACATTCCTCCCTAGGACTGTGGGGACACTTGAGCCTTCCATACGGATTGTGGAGCATTTTCTCCCATTCCCTGTCCAGCCTCAATCAGCCTCCACAAACTGGTTCCCTGCAGTGTCAGCCAGGAAGGCTAAGAGCCCCATGCCAAGCCCATCACCAGCCCAGAATTCCAATCAGGAAACAGGTGGGAAGAAAAAGAATGACAAGAAACACAAAAAGGATAAGAAACATAAGAAGCATAAGAAAAACACAAGAAGGAAAAGGCTGTGGCTGCAATTGCTGTGGCTCCTGCTACCTGTGTGACTGTTGCTGCCGCCACAACCACATCAGCACAGGAAGAACCTGGGGCAGCCCCTGAGCCCAAGAAGGAGACTGAGAGCGAAGCTGAACACAACCTGGACAACTTACAGGAGGCCAGTCTTACGCTTGCTGTTAGCAGTGCTCCAGGTGCTCTTTATCCAGGGCATAAAGTGGGAGACATTCATGAAAGCTTCCATTATTTTTTCCATGGGAGAAAATGCCTTGGATCATGGTGTTACTCATGGGGGACCCCTAGAGTCCTCCTGAAGACAAAGAAGGAAAATACGGAGCTGGCCTCCTCCTGGCAGTGCTCTTGGGAACTCCCCACAGTGGGTGACCTCTGTCAGGAGCTGTGAACATGAGATCAGGGCTGAGGGGGCCTGGCTGCCAACCAGGGGCTCTAGCCTAACTTTGACTTTGCTTTCGCATTTTAAACAGTCCAAAACTTTCTGTGAAATCTTTAGAGATGCTCTGCTGGTTACACTGCATTTGGTTAACTGACATTTCTCCACCTTGTACTCCTATTCACCCAGGGCATAGATTAAAGACTGTGTGCTTGGGTGCCCAGGCTGCACAAGGTCTGGACTCAGGGCACAGGGATGGTAGAAACCCTACCTTGGAACTGGTCTTTGTTTTCCTAGGGTCTCCACGTACATCTCTGTGGCGTTGAGGTAATAGACATGCAAGTGGGATTTGCAGAAGCCTGTGGAGCTGCATGGCTGCAGTCCGTTTGGCTTTTTTTTCTAGTTCATGGGGAAGAAATAAGAATCCAGTTGAGCCAGTCCCTTCTGCTCTTGGACACCATGATGACCAGGAGAAAAAACAGGGAAGGGGCAGGTTCTCAGTAGGAGGGGTGGCTCTGCACCAAGGAGAGCAACAGCAGCAGGGAGGTGTGTCCTACCTGAGACAGCAGGACATTGTAGCAGGAGTCAGTGAGTCACTGAGGCTCTCGAAATGTCACCCCCTGCAGCATGACATTCTTAGTCCTCCAAAAAGGTACAAACTAACCCAATTCCTAAGACCCTTTCTAAGCTCTCCCATAACACACAGCACTCTTGGCCCACTCTTCTGGCAATTTCACTCTTTAACATGCTGGGTTATTCCCAAATCTGTGACTCATCTCCACTGTTTAGAAGTTCTCTATGACAGAACTTCCCTTCAGATGGACATCTTGCTCATTATGTCACTATCTGTCTCACTATGTCACGTCACTGGGACAAGCATCAAGACTATCACTATCTGGCAGAAGAAATATAGATCAACTGGACTCCACTTTGTTTGGATCATGCTCCTTGTTAACCCTTGGGATGGAAAATACTTAAAAATCCTTTCACGGGTCGAAAATCCACTGAGGCAGTGCAAAATTGGAACTTACCAGGTACTATGTACCTCTCTGACCACCGCCAAGCTGTAATGTTAGTCATTTTTGGATCAGCTTACCAAGGATAAAAACTGCTCTTCCTCGGGGTGACTATTGAAGCAAATACACCTGCAAGACGTTTGGAGAGCTCCACTTCTTTTTCCAATGAAAACACAAATTAAAAGTCACCCGTAATCACCCCTATACCCTGAAAAAGTCAGGATTCTTTCTCTCATTTTCTGAGTTTTGTGATGTGATACTATCAGCTCTTTTTTCCTGTGCTTTTGGTGTTTGGCAGGACCCAACTCAATTCTGGGAATTGGCCATAGTTTTTTTCCTCCCTGGGGTCAGGGGGTTTCAGAGTACTCTTGGACAAAGGTTATTATGTACTTTGAGCTATTATCCCTGTTATTTCTCTACCGCAGCATGATCAGCTCATCCTCCAAGCTGGGGATATAAATAATATGGCAATGGTGATACATGTCTTGTCATTCTTATTCTCATTGGAAACCAGTTCCTCCTTATAGAAAAGATCTCCTTTGCTCCTGCTCGGTCTAGCTTGCTACTTTTACATTATATATAACCTTTGTCTTTATTCCAATCACTTAACATTCCTAGATTTGCTCCCTAGAAAATCCATCACTCTGTATTCTCTAGGCTGACTAATGGCTTTGAGTATTTATTTCCTTTTCCTTCTTGCCTTGGGTGCCTGTTTTATTACTTTATTTTTGCTGGGACAAAGTACTCAACACCCAGAAGTTACAAAAAGAGAGGTTTATTTTGGTTTACAGTTTGTAGTAAACTGTAGTCAGCTGGTTCCAAGGCAGGGAGGCATGGCAGAGCGGTGTGTGGAGGAGAAAGAATTCACGGCCAGGCAAGCAGGAAGCAGGGCCGAGAGGAAGGGAGTTAAAGTGATGCATAGCATTCGATGTCATGCCCACAGTGTCCCACCACTTCCCACCAAGTTTCACCTCCTAACACCACACCCAACTATAAACCCATCAGTAGACTAATCCAGTACCACACGCCTCTCATCCAGATTATAATCCTGGTAGTCTGGATACTACTATGGGAGAGAAAGAGGCTTGTCTTGTCCCTTGTGTGCCTTGATACCTTCTGCCCACCATAAGGTGTTTCTCCTTTGTGATGCTTGTCTGCCAAGCCACTCTGCCTTGGAGCCAGCTGATTATAAACTGAAGCCTTCACAAACTGTGAGCTTAATAAACCCTTCCTGTTTTAACTTTGGGTGTTGAGTATTTGCTTCAGCAACCAGAAAAGTAACCAAGAAACTGTGCTTACCATGTTCCTCATCTTTCTAGAGTCACTTGTGACTATCCATTTTTTTCCCCTTTTGGTCCTGACTTTTTAATCTCTTGATAAAGTTTGTGTCCTCCATGCTCCAAAAAGTTCATTTCCCAATAATGAGCAGATAAGGATCCCAGACTCTTTACAAGGAGTGCATTGGTCTTTCAGCCCTTGAACATACCACCCAGCCATTTATGCTCAAACTTCATCTGAGGCCCACAACCTCTGAAACATACATAAATTCATTTGAGGCCCCTTTCATTTGTTATTCACTCTCTGTCAGAAGCAGATATGGAGGAAGAAGCCTCTACCCAGATGTCAAAGAATTGCCTTTGTGATCCATCAGGGGGAAAATTTGGAGCAGTAAGCATCCAGGGAGAGGCTGTTTTACCCTTCATTAGCTACTCCAATTGGTTTTACATTAGAGCCACTTTGCTTCAAAGCAGGATGCTTCAAAAAAATACAGCAAAACAGCTACAATATTCCTTTCTATGATGAGTGCAGCCATTGAATTATCCCATCCCCTTGGCTTGTATCTTATTGTAAGGTTGACATATATCACTGACCCTATTGCAAGGATGAAATACATTGCTGGTTCAAAGGAAGACACAGTCTTATCCTCTCTGACATTCTTTTCACATGTCCTTAGCTATATTTTTTTAGGCTCAAGGAACCCTTATTAAGGTTCTCTCCCTTCCTCAGAAGAGATAATCATAAATTTCTACTGCTTATAAGGCAACGTCCTATTATAGCAATTCAAACCATCCGAGACAATACTGAATGATGTTGAATGAACAAATATTTGCACTCTGGTTGGAACATTTATTAGGGCGCTGGCAATCTCCTGCAGCTGACCTGTGCCCCATAGAATTTTACTGTCAGTCACGGGGTTGGGGAATCTTCAATCTCATCTACTTGTTTGAAGCGTCTCATTGTTCTTTGTATCCATGACTGATAGCTTACGATCCTAGTGAAGACTTCTGGAGGAATTCCTTGGCTGTCTCCATAGGAGACAATGCCTTGAGCCATATTGTTACATATCAGGGGGCCACCAGAATCTCCCTGTAGGTAAAGAGAAGACAGGATAGTAAGTGAGACCTTTCTGCTCCTGCTATCCTAAATCCACCTCTCTCAGAGAAGGCAGGGGTGGATGGGCTTCTTCAAGGGCTGGTGCGTGTGAGATAGCAGATTGGTGGGGGTGGAGGAGTGTAGTCTCTGGCTTCAGACTTTGTCTTCACCTTCTCTAGGAAGATGCTATCCTCATATGTATGTGTTTTGTGTGGGCCTTCCTTCCATTCCTCCAGATACTGAATGGATAGGAAAAAGATTCCCACCGCACATTGGTTTGGTCTGTTTAGTCCCCTGGCTGTGACTATGGGGATGGAGTCTGTTCTCACTGTTCCATATCTGCACAGGCCACCCTGCCCCAGGAAATATCAACAAATATTCACATGTTTACCTTGAAGGCGATCTTTCTTTGTCTAGGGTCCCCAACACAAATCTCAGTCTCGCTTCTGTAGGTTCTGAAGCGACGACTGCATTTCCGATCGCTCTGCACTCTCAGCTGTACTTCCTGCAGTCTGTCTGTCCTCCTGTCCAGGCTGACCCGGCCCCAGCCAGCCACTGTGCACAAGGCCCCAGGATGCAGCTTTCTCCCAGAATTAGGCAGGGCCACTGGTCTCACAGCTCGATTCTGTCTGATTCTTCTCTTCAGCTGCCAGAAAGAGGACAGGTATTCATTCCTGCTTAGGTGGGATTCCCAAACAATGCTCAGGGACTGCTAGTACAGTATGCAATTTATGTTTTCCCCAACCACTTCTCAAGAAGCCCCATCTTTCTTCCTCTTCCATAGTCCCAGAACAGTGAAACACTCACTAGGAGGGAGCTGGCTAGATTGAAGAAGCAGATAGTCATGCAATACCTGTAGTAACATGATGTCATTCATGATAGTTTGGGGATCATATCCAGGGTGGGGGATGGCTCTGCGCACAGAGATAATCTGCTGGGTCCTTTCCCGCCTCTGGATGTTGTGGGCCCCCAGTGTGACATTTATAACACTGTAAAGGAAAAGTTGACCTAGAGGTAAGTAAGCAGCAGGAGCTATGGTCCAGCAGCTGTGCAGAGTCATAGACAGCTCAAGAAAGAAAAAACTACAGCTGGAGAGAGAAGAGAGGACAGGACCCTGGGGCCAGATCTCTGTTGCTTAGCGTTCCTGCACTGGGGATGGAGAGGGATGGTGACCTTAATGTTTGTTCTTCTAAATTAAATTGTGAAGCAGCTTGGGTTCATATTGTGAACTTCTGTGCATGCTTTCCATCTCCTGTTCTTTCAGATCATGCTTTCCTATTCTTCCCATTTACACTGACCTCTCACCTCCCATTTCCCCAATTTTATTGGGTTTCTTTTTCATCCTTTCATTGCCAGTGCTGCTCTTCTTTTTATTTCATTTCATTTTTTAAAAATGTATTTGGTACAGGGTCTACAGGGTGTACATGGTCTCACTGTGTAGATCAGACTCATAGTGATTCTCTTGTTTTTAGCCTCCCGTGTGCTGGGATTACAGGCATGTGCCACCATGACCAATCTCAATGGCCATCTCAGCACAGCCCCGGAGTGGGGCTGGCATGGCACACCAGGGATCAAACCCTGGCCACTGAGCTCTGCCTAAGCAGGCACTTTAGTCTTCTGAGCCATCTGGCAGGCCCAGCTCTTCTTTTTAAAATTTACTTTTATTTTATTTTATTCTTTTCAGATGGCCCTTCTGAAGAATTCTTCTAGGTCTGTGTTACTGTCTCCCAGAAGATTACCCGAGTTTCTTACCTTCCCCAGCAGTGAGCTGCTGACATTACAAAGTCTTCTCGCACCAGGAAACCCCCGCAACTTTGAAGACCATCTGGAGCCTGAATCTGAAGGAATGCCATGTAGGGGTGAGAGTGGGGTCTGGCTTCTTGTCCTCCAATGATCTTTCCTGGAAGGAAGCATTCAGCACTTAGCTATCTGCTTAAGAACCAGCAATGTGGGAATCGGATTTGTGGCTCAATAAGGTCTGGAGATTGGGAGGGTAGGAGAGATGATGTGGGAGAGAGAGGAGGTGACAGTGAGGGTGATAGGAGGTGGCTCCTATGCTCTCAGAAGTCATTGCCACCACAGACTTCACCTCATTCTCCTTTTCTGAAAGCAGAGAACAATAGTTATTCCAGGCAAGGCCATTCTCAACTTCAGGTATGGAGGAGAGAGGCTCTGTTGTTATCTAGCAAGAACTTTCCTTGAAGTTTGTTCTTTCTTCCTCAGTGAACTTCCTATATTCTTCTTTGGGTCTAGTTTATGGACAGCATAGGACTGGTGTTTAAGAAGCTAGACTTAGGGCTAGGGAGATAGCTCAGTTGAATAAGTGCTTGCCTGGCAAGCACAAGGTCCTGAGTTTGATCCCTGGTACCACCCTCCCCCACAAAAAAAAAAAAAAAAAAAAAAGAAAAGAGAAGCTAGATTTGAGCTAATGGAACTTTCAGTTCTGTATCTATATCTCTTGGACTTTGATATATAGGCTACAGAATGAATTTATATAAAGTATACTCATATAGCACTTACCTTGGACCAGGGCTAACTCTAAGTCTTATGTACATTAATAAATTAATGTACACAAGCACTTTTATCAGTATTATTTCCATTTAATAGTTGAGAAATCAGGAATAAGAGTTCAAATAAAATGCACAAACATATGGAATTAAGGTGTACCACGACAGTGTGACCCTAGAGTCCGTGGGATGGAATCCCATAGTCTCTGAGGCTGATGTTGATCACTCACCTGCCTTGGACCAAGGGAGTAGGACAAAGGCCAGCAGGAGCAGGAGTGGCTTCATCTCACTGGAGAGTCTGCTCAGTTGCTGTATGTTTGTCCTCTGCCAGACTTTTAGCCTTTGAGAAAGGAAGGAAGGAGTAGGAGCGGAGCTTTAGAATTCACAGTCCTATTGTCCTCCTAGTGTGGTTGTGCAACTTCCAGGGCTGCCTAGGAGGTTTGGCCACCAACTGTCAGTGCTCTGGGCAAGGGAGAATAGCCACACCAATGTCCTGATCTCCCTTTCAGTTGCTGAGTGAGTGCTGACAGCAGGAAGAGGAACTCAGTGCAACAAGAAGGGGGCCTTGGTGCTGTGTGTTCTAGAAACCTCAACCCACCCAAGCCCCAATACCTCCAAGAAGACAAGAAAGGTGGCAACTGCATACCCTCATCATTATTCCTGTGAGTTGTTTGTCCCTTGAAATCACAAGCATTGTGCTAATGAATGCAAATTCTCTTGGTTATTTATACTTATCTAGGTAGAACTTGGATAAAGATCAATAAAACCTGGTGTAGTGTGGTGTGCTGGGGTGTGGGTAAGAACACTAACAAAAGTCAAAGATGTCAGAAGAGAGGTGAAACCTGCTTGCCTCTACCCTCTGGCCCAAGGCCACCCTGCTGAGGTCCCTGTTACTTCTACTGTCTAGAATTTGTCCAGATTGCATAGCAACTTCTGTTAGTGGGTATGATGTTCAGGGAAAGAAAATAAGAGAAGGCTTTGTCACTGACACTCTCTCATAGTCACCAAGTCCCAACATACTGAAATCTCCATGGAGAGTTCATGTCTCCCACCTGGCAGTAAGGCACATGGATGAAAAAAGACAAAGAAAGCTCTGCATTTGAAGAGGTTCTGGGATGATCAGTTGTACTCAATGGAATAAAAGACCAAGAGGCAGAGTGCCCAAGGCTTTTACTGGTGCCAACCAGGAAGGCAGGTAGGGGTCATGGCAGAGTGTATAGGAAGAGGAATTTTGCAGGCATGGCATGTAAAATAAAACAGAGTACTCTTACACGAGGCACTAAGACCTTTCAATTAGTGGCACAAAGGACAGCTTGATATAAGAAAGACTGGTACCTTTACTGGTGGGAAGGTGTAATTCTTTTTGAGTCTAATGGCCTTAACTGACAGAATCACATGTAGACCTCAGGCACATTTAAAAATATTTAGAAGATTCTGAGTATGTGCAGAATAACATTATAATCCTGTGTAAGATTTGCTAAAATAACACAATTCCCAATATTTTATGCAGTATGATTGGCTCAATAGAAAGACTGTGAAAGTTAAAGATTCTTTCCTAACATATAAATACAATGGGTATAGTTTTTTTCTTTGTTTTACAGGTATGTAAAACTCACTTTCATTTATTGAGCTCAGTGAAGGATGCTTAACTCTGCTTGCAGTTTCTGCATCTCTCTCTCCAAGTGGGAGATGTGCCCCTGCTGTAAGGTTGCCTTGCTCTGGAGACAACCTCTAGAATGGGTGCTGGCCACATTCTGGGGGGCAAAGGCAGGGTCTGAGTGAAGCAAGATGAATCTCAGCAGCTTTGGAAGGGTGATGGGGAGGTCTTTGGAGTATTTCACACTTAGATCTTTTCTGTTGCAGGAAAAAGACAAGATGGTAGGAAGCTGGTCAACCATAAGTTCCCAAGGAAGATCATTCTGAGACACATCAATCCTGGCCACAGTGAATGTATCCACTGGCAGGAGACAAGCAAGATAAATGAAGATGTGATTGAGGGATGGACAGAAGCCACACCACTAGGCGTAATAGAGCAGCAAGATATCCAGTTTTTGAAGGATGACTTCCCAGAAGGTAACAGTTGTTACTTCAGTGATGAAATGCTGAGAAAGGAACTGGGCAGAATCACTTCCAGTGAGGCGTCTTTTCAAGGGATTGCAGAGAATGCTAAAGTTTTGAATAAAAGATTGTAAAGTGAGCTTCATGAGTGCTTGATTTGGATCCAAGATATAGTGAGATTCTTCTTTCATATCAATGATTGCGGCAAATTTTTTCACGAGTGGAGTGTGGAGCACTCTATCTCTGCATATAGCCAAAATGAATTGGAATCCAAAAGATAGATGTTCAGGGCCTTGATGGTTCTGCAGCTCAGATCTGTGAAGGTGGTGCTGGTCACACCTGCTTCAGGGAAAAGATACTTGTTCTCCTCAATGTGAGAAACAGAGTTGCGGGCGGTAGCCTCACTCTTCTCCAGGGAAGAAAGCACAGTGCCTGCAATTTTGAAGATGCCTTGTTCAGAACCAATGAAGCTTACCCCACCCTTGTTTGTGGTCCTGCAACATGCAGTGTAATAGCTAAAAGGGTTATAGGAAGTTAAAAAATTGCTGCATTCCATGCTGTCTGATGCCATGTGATAAAAGGTCTACTCCTTGAGGTAGAAGGAATCCAGAGCCGCTGCCACCTGGAGGAAGCTGCACTGCAGCACACTGACTGAGCTTGGCCGGATGCCCCCAACAGTCTGGTTGACACACAGCTCACAGATGTTATGGGTCCTGGGAAAGGAGTGCCCCTGGGGCAGCCCCACAGTGTTGCAGCAGGGCAATGCTGCCGTCAGTGATGTGTCTGGCAGTGGAGATGATGGCTCTGGTGCTAAGGACTGTGACAGCAGTGCATCTTCCTGCGCAGATGCTAAAGGAGGTGCTCCACCACCTGGTCCCTGTGACAGTTGTTGTCTCCAAGGCCACTTCGGTGATCTCATCTATGAAGGGGTGCCTCTCAGCTAAAGGATTGAATTGTATGAACAGGAAGAGTGCTGGTCCCTTCTTCAGCTCATTATTCAGCAGGAGACTCTTGCCTCCATGGGGCTGCAGCCATTTCAAGAGTGTTTCTCGGTTTTTGAAGGTCCACTTGTAGATGTTCTCAGATGTGAAGTTCATGACTTCCTTGGAGAAGTCCTTTCTTTAATAAATACAATGCTGAGGTGAAAAAGGTCAAATAGCCAGGAGGCTGGGGTGAGCCACTGAACTCAAAGTACCTGACTATTCCAAGCTCTGATGATACAGGTGTATTACAGGAAAATAGAAGTGTTTCTGTTTTCTGCATTTCCCCCGGTTCCACCAACAGTGAGTTAACACAAACAACACCTGGTCAGAAACTGGTTTGCTGCATGCTCAATTTCTGCCCTAACATCTATAGACTGGCCACCCTGCGGGGCATAGGACAGCAGTACCGCCTCTGAATCCCGGCGAATGTGCTCTGCATAGCCCAGCTGACCCTGGAAGAGGTATAGGGCCGGAGACTTTGAGAAGAAAAAGCTGACAGGTGGCTTTGCTGGTATTATCACATCTTTTGCTCCACTGCAGGTGAGCTTGAGGGGGAGAAGCAGAGTGCAGCCAAGCACCAAGGCTCTGCAGGGCAGCTCTGGCTGCTGGTGCACCATGAGGGAGGTGCAGCGCAGCTTGTGGCTGAGCAGGCCCGCTGAGGACTCTGACCAGGGCTGGGTTGAGGGAGCCACGGCCCACCCGGCCTCCGCCACCGTCACCCTCTTCCTCAGCATCTTAGCTGCTGCTGTGGCCACCGCCGCAGTCTCTGCATTCCGACATTACATGCTTCCTGCCGCAGGCTTTATAAGGCCGCCTCTGCTGCTCCGTTGGCCCAGGGGTCTGGCCAGGCCTGTAGCTCCCCAATCCCAGAGCTCTGTATTTCTTCTTCTGAGAAGTGTGTATTTATCTCAGATTTCCATTTGATTGGCTCTTTGAATTGTGGGGTCTTGATTTTTTTTTTAAATACTCTATATGTTCTAGATAGAAGTCTTTGGCTAGAGGTACAGTTCTTCCCCCCTCCCCCCAATTTGTGGGTTTTCTTTTTGCTCTGTTGGTGACTTCTTTGGATGTGCAAAGAACTTTGCTGCAGAATGAGATTTCAGTTATTGAATTTTGCCTGTGCAGTTTGAGTTTTGTTCATGAACTCTCTGCCTACCTCTATGTCTTCAAGATTTCTACCTATTTTCTCTTCCAGTAGATTTGGCATTTCTGTTTCAGTATTTAGATTCTTGATCCATTTTCCTTTAGTTTAGTGCATGATGATAGACATGGGTCTAGTTTTCATCTTCACAATGTGGCAAGTCAGTTTTTTCAGCACCAGGGTTAAAGATGCTATCTTCTTCCAGTGAACATATTTGGCCCCTTTGTCAAAGACAAGGTGGTCAAGTGTGTTTGTAGTTGTATCTGGATCTTTTGATCTGTTCCAGTGAGCCTCAGGCTTATTTATTTATTTATTTATTTATTTATTTATTTATTTATTTGGTCAGTACCTTGCTGATTTTATCCCAGTAGCTCTGCAGTATAATTTCAAGTCAGTGATTGTGAAGCCTCAAGGATTGTGCCTTGCCTTTGTTGCCCAGGTTTATTTTTACTCTTCTATGTCTCTTCTGGTTCCAGATGAATTTTAGAAATGTTTTCTCTAGATCTGTGATGTATACTAATGGTATTTTGATTGGGATTGCATTGAATCTGTACAACAATTTTGAGAATATGGCCATTTTCAAAATGTTGGTTCTTCCTATCCATGACCAAGGAATATCTTTCCATTTTCTGAAAACTTCCTTGATCTCTTTTCTCAGTGCATTGCAATTTTTATTGTATAGACCTTTAATTCCTTTGTGAGATTGATTCCCAAGTATTTCATTGTTTTGCATCTAATGTGAAGGATGTGGTTTCTCTAATTTCTTTCTCAGAAAGTAAATTTGTTGCTTGGGTACGGGAATGCTACTGATTAATGAGTATTGACTTTGTATCCAAATATGCTACAGAATTTGGTTATGAATTCTAGGAGTCTTTTGGTGGATTTTTTTATATTAATTCTATTGAGAAAGAAGTAGCAATGAGACAGTTTCAAAACAGGTTAGTAGGACAGTTACAATAATATATGCATTGCATATTGTCTTCATAGTAGTTTTTCATAGTACAAGATGCAGACATGGTGGATTTTTTTTGGGTCTTCTATGTAGAGTACCATGTCATCTGCAAATAATGATAATTTCACTTTTTCCTTCCTTATGGTTATTCTTTTCTCGTGTCTAATTGTTTTGGCTAATGTTTCCAGAACTATGTTGAACAGGAGTGGGGACAGTGGACATTCTAGTCTTGTTCATGATTTTAAGATGAAGACTTTTAATTTTTTTCCATTTAGTGTGATGCTGGCTTTTGTTTGTCATAGATGGTTTTTATCAGGTTGAGGTAAAGACCATCTATTCTGATTTTCTGTAGCTTTTTTTTTTTTTTACTACTAATGAATGTTGGACCTTGTCAAATGCCTTTTTTGCATGTATTGAGGTGATCATGTGAGTTGTCTTTTGCTCTGTTGATATGGTGTATTATGTTTATTGATTTGCCTACGTTGAACCATTCCTACATTCCTGAGATGCATCCCAGTTTGCTGTGATGTATAATCTTTTTGACGATTTTGTGCATTCTGTTTTTTAGTATTTTATTGAGTATTTTTGTTCATCAATTATGTTCATGAGGGAATTGGCCTGTAGTTCTCTTTTTTTTTGTTGAATCTTTCTGCCATTTTGGTATCAGAGTAATACCTGCCTACCTGAATGAATTTGGGAGAATTGCTTCCTTTTCAATTTCATTAAAGAATTTGAGAAGAATTGGCATTGAATCCTCTCCAAATTTCTTCTAGAATTCAGCGATGAATCCATCAGGACCTGGGCTTTGCTTTGTTGGTAGGTTTTTGATTACATTTTCAATTTCATTGACTGATATTAGGTTATTTGGAATTTTTATGTTCTAGATTCAGCTTTGGTTGTTTATATGTATCTAGGAATCTGTCCACTTTTATCTGTGTTTTCTATCCTTTAGGAGCAAAAAATTTTGAAATAGGTATTGATCATCTGAATTTCTACAGATTTTATAGTGATTTTATTCTTTTCATTCCTTATTGCGTGAATTTGACATTTTCTTTCCTTTTTCTCTTTTTTTTGATAATTTTGGCTAGGGGTTTATCAACTTTATTTATTCTTTCAAAGAACCAACTCTTTGAGTCATTAATTGTTTGTGTTATTTTTTCATGCCACTGCATTTATTTGTGCTCTGATTTTTATGATTTCCTCCCTTCTTTGGACTTTGGGCTTAACTTATTCTTCTTTTTCTAGGAGCTTGAGGTGCAGTGCAAAATTTTTTATTTGGGCTTATTTTGTTTTCCTGATGTGAGAATTCATCACTAAAAATTTTGCTCTCAAGACAGATTTCATTGGGTCCAACACATACTGGTAATCTGTATCTGCATTTTCATTTGAGTGTAAATATTGTTTGATTTCTTGTGTAATTTGATCTATGACCCATTGATTGTTCAGGAAGGTATTATTCATCTTTTTTTTTTTTTTTCAGAACCAAGGGTTGAACTCAGACCCTTATGCTTGCCAGGGAAGCACTTATTCCACTGAGCCATCTCCTCAGCCCTTGGAAAGTATTATTTAGTTTCCATGTGTTTATGGAATTTTTACTGTTTCTTTTGTCAATAATGTCCAGTTTCATTGCACTGTAGTCGGATAATATGCACGGAATAATTTTCATTCCTTTACATTTACTTAAGTGTGCTCTGTGTGCTAGTACATGATCTATTTTGGAGAACATCCCATGTGCAGCTGAAAAGAGTATGTATTCTGATTCTGATGCTGTTGGGTGGAACACTCTGTAAAGGCCTATTGGGGAGATAGCTCAGTGGTATAAGTGCTTCCCTGGCAAGCGCAGGGGCCTGAGTTCAATCCCCAGTTCTGAAAAAAAAAAAGTTTAAAAAAAGGCCTATTAAGTCCTTTTCTTCACAAGTTTGGTTTAGTTTATTCTTTCTTTGCTTTTTTTTTTTTTTGCATAGTTTGTCTCTTGGTGCCAATGGGGTGTTAAAATCCTCCAGTACAATTAAGTTATTGCTCATTTGATTTCTCATGTCTGTTAAAATTTGTCTTATATAGTTGGGTGCTCCTACATTAGGTGCATATATATTTATAATTGTTATCCTTTCTTCTTGGAGCTTTCCCTTAACAAGTATGTAGTGACCTTTTGTATCTCTATTAATTGCACTTAAGTTTGAGTTTTACTTCTCTGATGACTAAAGTTGTCAAACATTTATTCATGTACTTATGGACCATTTGTACATTTTTGGGAGAAATAGCTGCTTACCAATCTTCTTGTTTTTCTCTGAGGCTGGGTCTTGCTATATAGCTTGGGCTAGCTTTGCATTCACTATTTACCCAGACTGGCCATGTGGTCATATTGATCCTCTAGGGTCAGTGTTATGAGTGGTGGGATTAGAAGAGTACTCCAGCAGTCCTGGCCATGTTCTTTAGTATTAAGTTTTGGAGTCTTTATTTGAATACTAACCTTCTCTCAGAATAGTAGCTGGCCAAGATTTTATCCCCAGATTGCATGTCCTGTTACTTTTCACTATGCTTCTCCTTGTTGTGCAGAAACTTCTAAATCAATGCAATTTTATTTGTCCGTTGTGTCTATTTTTCTGTAAGATATTAGAGTCCCATTCAGAAAGTATTTATTTGATACAGGGTCTTCATATGCAGTTCAGACACCTAGTGTTTCTCCTGTCTCAGCCTCCTCAATGCTGGGATTATAGGTGTGCACCATCATGCTGAGTTTCAGGGCTGGTACAGCATGCATGGGATTCCAGGGCTGGTACAACATGAGGCATCAGGGTTTGAACTTGGGGCTTGCACTTGCCAGGCAGGTGCTTAGACCACCAAGCTATCTCCTCAGCCTCAAAAATCTTTTTGTTGTTAGAATCACTTGATTCAACTTAGCTGTTGTGAGTTCATCATGTGGGGTCACATACCACTCAGCAGTAGTGCTTTCAGAGGTATTGGATTCTACATAAGGTCATTATGTCACAACTGTCTCACATCTGAACTGTAACATTCTGGAGGTTTTTGGGTGGACACTGAGTAAGCCTGGGCTGCCTCCTGATTCCTCTAACTCTTCTGGACCCAGGCCTATGTGGCTCCAATTGGACTATCTCAGGATGTGAGAACTGACATGTCCCTTACAGTATCAATCAGCTTTCATCAGGAGCCAAATATATCAGACATGTGACACTGTCTTGCACAACCAAGACAGAATAGAAATTAATTTTTTATAAGTATGATTTCTTGTTCATTGTAAATATAATTCTTTCTGGGTAAAATTCACCAGCTTTGTGGAAGGATAAAAAAAATCAAGGATACTTAGAGGAAGTTTCTCATTCCTGAGAGTTTTTCCAATGTGAGACGAGAGCCTATTATGTGTAAAGAAATAGATCAAAGGGTGTTTGTTGGTAGATGGCTAAGAGATCACTGCTAAACAGCTCTGGGTTCTCTGGCTCATGGATTGCTGTCTCCTTGGCTTGCCATCAGGGGAAGCCTGGAGTCCAAGGCCAGGCCAGTCCAGGCTAAAAGGTCTGCGGCTGCACAGTGGCTCCCCAGGTGGTTATGAAGAGCCCAGGGGGGATGCTGGACTGGAACAGGGCTTGGTAACCCCTGCCTAGGTAGAAGGGTGAGAGTTGCAAGTCTGGATGGAGCAAGTGATAACTGAATGCACAGAGAGTTGGGAAGTGTGCGAGGAGAGGAAAAGAATGGGACTTAAATCTGAGGATTTGGAAGGGCCAGGCACAATGTGGTGGAGATAGGGGCTGGTGTAGATAAGCCAGACAGGGAGGGAAGAGGTGGACTGAAATGAGTGCTGGCTCAGGAGAGGGCAGAAAATGGGACCTGGGAGCCTGAGGGTCACTTCATCCTCCTAAGCAGAAGATAGTTCTAAATCAGGGAGAAACCTTCCCCACTGGAGAGGCTCCAGGTAAACATGACACTGAGTGCCCTGGCCTGCTGGGTGCCTGGAGTTACCCCTTTTCCACTGCTCCCTTTGCTGCCTAATTGTTGGGGTCTGATGAAATTTATTGGCTTAGAGATGGTAAGAAACTCCTAAGGGACAGAGATTTCATATTTGGAGTGTTAAGTATGGAGGACATGGGACCATATGCATTAGGACAGCTCCTAATGCTACACAGGGATCAGGATCACATGGGAGAGTTGAGCATTAAAATAAATTGTGCTTGAGGAGTCAGCAACCTGTGATGCTTCCTGCCATTGCATGGAATGGAATAAGGGAAGAAAGGAAGAAGGAAGAAAACAGGAAGCCGCAATCAGAATGGAAAGCAGTGCAGGTTCATACGCAGTAGGGCTTGGTGAACAAGCAGGACTTCAGCCATATTCACTCTTGCTTTTTTCTTTTTAATTTATGTATTTGGTACAGGGTCTTACAACACAGCTTGGACTTGTAGTGATCCTCTTGTTTTCAGTCTCCCCAACACTGGGATTGCAGGTGTGTGCCACCACACCTGGACTCAGTGGCCTGGGAGTGGGACTGGAGCAGCATGTGGTGCTGGCGATTGAACCCTGGTTCCTGTGCTTGCCTAAGTGGGATCTAAGTCCACTGAGGTATCTTGCCAGCCCTACATTCACTCTTGAGAACAACTTAGTATCACAGTGCAATCCCCATTGCCCATGCCCACAAGATTCTTTTGCTCAGAAAAGCTGGTGAGGCACAGGGGAGACCAATTTTACACCTACTGGTACAGGTGCCCCATGATGCTCCTTATCCAGTGCAGAAAGTGTGAGTCCTCTTGAAAGACTACTAGGAGTATTCTATCATTTCTTCCTAGGAGAAAATGCCTTGGATCATTTTGTTACACATGATGGGATCCCCCAGGGTCTGTCTTCATGCAGAGAAGGAAAGTCTGAGTTGGCCTTCTTCTGGTGGTGTCTTGGAGATCCCACGGGGGTGACCTCTGTTAGACTCAGTGAGCAGGGATCAGGGAAGGGTGTGGATCACTGGCTGCCTCCGGTGACCAAAGGCTTCAGCCTTACTATAACTTTACTTTCCAGTTTTAACTTACTTGTACCTTTCGTGCAGGATTTAGATTCATTCCTGTGACAACACCATACTTGGTAATCTGACGTTTCTCCCACCTTCTCCTATTATTTACCGAGGGAATGTAATTCAGAGTGCATGGCTAGTGAGCCCAGGCTTCTAAGCCTGGACTTAGGTTTAGGGCATTGGTTACTATCACTCCTCATTGAATTCCACCTACTCTGACTTCCATGTCTATAGATAGTGAAATCTTCACCTTGAAACCAGTCTTGGTGCTCCTTGGTTCTCCCACACAAATCTCAGTGACATCAGAATAGATATGAATGTGTGATCTGCATTTCAGTTTATCTCGCACCATCAGTGCACCCACAGTGCACCCAGTGCAGTATAGCTGCCCTGGGGTCCAACAGGGTCACTCTTCCCTAGCATGGCATGAGGCATGTGTCCCCTGTATTTACCCAGATCATGTTCTCATGCAGTCTGAGGGGCTGCACAGCTTTACGCAGTTTGGTTTTTCCTTCAGCTGATGGGGAAAAGGGAAGAGAGTCCAGGTCAGCCTAAGGCACAGAGTGTATACCTTCTAAAGCCTAGATGTTTTGATGGCCAGGATGGCAAGGAGGGAAAGAGCATGGGCCCAATGGAAGGAATGATTCTGTATTGCATGACAAGAGCAACAGGAAGGTGTGTCTGACCTGCAGCAGTAGGACAACATTTCTAAATCTCACACATTTCTGGAGTGTCATGTAATAATATTGTTGGAACTTGCAAGGAGGAATAAAAGTAAGGTGTTTCCTTTCTATAGATTTCAAATGTAGATACAGGCCTTATGGACCAATCTGGATGATAGTGTAAATTTGATAAATTTTTACCACTTTCAGTTTTACTGGACTTTTTTTTTTATTATGTTCACTGTTGATCCCTAGGGCCCTTAGAGAGGACTTGTTTGCTGATTGATGGAAACGAGTATACTTTCTTGTCCTTCTGCACAGAGGTGCTCTTTGTAAGACAAAAGGCTGGTATAGATAATGTGTTCTCAGAACTCTTTTCTTTGAGGCCATCAGTGATCAGCAAAGATAGGGAGACATGAGCTCAGGTGGTTCAGTGACCAAGGGCCCCTGATTATATAGGAGGACACAGGGGTAAGAAGTCCTGCCCAAGTGAGAGGTGGGACCATGTGTTCTGATCCCACCATCCTTGCCCTCCATGGGCCTTGCATGGAACCACATGTAGTTCTAGATGACCTAGAACCTAGAGGTGGGGGTATTTGAGCAAGGAAGGAACAATATTACATGCTTGTGACCTCGCAAGGACAGGAGTTGGTGAGCTAGATAACTGGAAAAGAGTCAAAATAGAATGGGTAGCCTGGTGGCTACAGTACTAAGTTAGTCTTGGTCTTAGAGGAGAAAAGAGAAAGAAACTAATTTCAGGTAAGAATGAAGAGTCACTCAGGATACTTCAAAAGCCAGTTAATCCCTAAATCTGTTGGAGAGAAATGTTCTGCTCAGGAAAAGACTTCCATACTCAGTGTGGTGGGACTGAGTGGTGACCTAAGTGGTTTCTGACAGGTCTGGAACACCCAAGAAATTACCCTCTTCCCTTCTGCCATGTGACACATGAAGAGGTCACATGTTCTCGTCCAGGAGAAGTGCTGTGCACATTTCCTTCTGATGGCGCTTGGTTTCTATCCTTGCAAAAGGGGAGGCTGTAGGGAAACGAAAGCAGGTTAGAGGGAGCTGGTTAACAGCTTTGAGTGGGGATTTTGATTGTATTGAGGGGAGCAGGAAGTGAGGGGGCAGAAAGCAGCAGAATTGTCCCACAGATCTGCTTAGCATGGAGTTAGTCTTCGTGAATGAAACATATTGAATAAACAGAAAACCAGCCTTCTTACTGAGATGAGGCATTTAATTAGTTGCTGGTATCTGCTCTAGAGTAATTCTAGGCTCAGTTTCAGGAAATATGGTTGCTCAGAGAAGGGTCTTCACTTGTTCCTTGTAATGAGGGTTGTTTCATGATCTTCTCTATCCAGGCTAAATATCGTGAGAGTTTGGTGTAGATCTGTCGATTTGCCCCATTTTCTTCTCCATATTCATTCACAGAGGAGACAATGGCTTGAACCACATTATCACACATGAAAGGGCCTCCAGAGTCACCCTATAAATAGAGAGTGGGGCCAAGAGTCATTGCACCTCCTGGCCTTGTCCCTCTGATAAGGCAAATCCCTCTTGAAGTACTACTCGCAGTGTGCTGGTGAGAGATGATGGGGAAGGACACGCCCTGGGACCTTAGCAGCCCAGCTCTGACTGTGGACATTGTTTCTGCTTTACCTCCCCCTCCAGGTCAGTCTTTGTCTTTGCATGATGTCCTGAGACCTCATCTCTGTAGAGTCCAGTGGGCCTATTGGTTTCAGGCTAGTCATTAAGGACATGGAAGCAGTTCAGTGGGCCAGGCATGGAGCAGGGAAGATGAGCCCATTGACCAAGAGGGTCAAGAGGCTCTGAGAAGCCAATTGGCTATAACTGCTGCACACTCAGAGAATTGTTTCTAAAGCATGTGATGTGAGCTCAGAGAGCATGTTGCAAACTCCTGCATCCAGAGGGGCACTGTTAACCAGATACCCTTGGAGAAGTTGTGGAAGCCTCCATTATCTCCTACCTCGGGATGCTCCCTTTTTTCTCTTATCAGGGAGAATTACCACAGCCTAGGCAATGAAACCCTATACGTGGGCCTCCTGGTCCTACATCTGTCCCAAACATGCTTTCTGCCCAAGCCAAGAGTGATAGATGCCTGGTCTTACCTTAAAGACACCTTTTAGAGTCTGGTTATCCATCACAGATCTGAGTAGCACTGTCGTAATTGAAATAGTGAGTCTCACCTTCATCCTTTAGAACTGTCACTTCCACTTCCTGCAGTGTGTTTCTAGGTTTCTTTGAGGCCAACTGTCCTCATCCAGCCACTATGCACCAGAGATCACCTGGGTTTCTCCCTTGGGCAGCTTCAGAATCTGCACCTCTTTAGTCAGCTTGACCTTTTCCTCCAGCTGATGAGAAAGTAGTAAGAGAGTCCAGATCAGCCTGTGCTTCTGGGCCTGGAAACTGGGGGACACGATGGCAAAGAGGGAAGGTGCGGGGTCCCAGGGGAGGAACAATACTGCATAAGCAGAGCAAGAGCAGCAGGGAGATGTGTCTTACCTGCAGCAGCATGAGGCATTGGGGTCCTTTTCAAGACTGAGGAGTGGCTGTGGAATGTGTCTTCACACACTTATGTGCTGCCGAGTTGTCTCCTGGTTGTCGATGTTTTGTGTCCCCAGAAAGACAATAGTTTCTTTGTGCTGTGACTCCATAGTACTGCACAGACGATATGGTGGCTTGAGGAATGTGGAGCCTGAGAGGACCCATCCCAGGAGTTGTAAGCAGCAGGCTACAGCTGGTACATGTTTGAGCTCCAAATGAGATGAGGGCCACCGGGCTGAGTGAGTATGCCATGTACTTCTTAGTAACACAGGCTGAAATCTTGGACCCAGGACACCAGAAGTTCTCAGTGGTCAGTTGCCTCCGTGAAAACATGTAAAACTGCTTTACTGTACATTGTTATGTGAAGGCTTGTTTCTAGGTCTTAATATACCAAGCTTGTTTGCCCTGGTTTTTCTTATGTCAGCAATTCTTTGCGCGCCAACTTGCTTGTGTCTGCTGTGGACATTGCTGGCCCTTTCTCACCGTGGAAGGTGGTTCCTAGTTTTGTGATACCCAGTGTTCAGTGAGCTTGGGGGAGGAAGGGACTCTGAGAAGCATTTCCCCAAGACTCTAGGCAGTCTTTTGTTCCTCACCTTTTGAAAAATGTGAGCAACTGTCAGCACAAAGTTCTCATGTATCAGGATGCCACCACGGTCTGATGTAGAAGTAGACCAGAATTTAACGAAGGCTATGTAGCTCATTCAGTGACTCAGTGGCTGCACACAAACTGACTTTTGTTCCAGGGGAGATCATTGGGGGACATGAAGCCAAAGCCCATTCTCTTCCCTACATAGCCTATGTTAAGTGTCTGTCTTCAGACAGAGAAGGAAAGTCTGAGTTGACCTCCTTCTGGTGGTGTCTTGGAGATCCCACGGGGGTGACCTCTGTTAGTCTGTGAGCAGGGATCAGGGAAGGGTGTGGATCACTGGCTGCCTCCTGTGACCAAGGGCTTTAGCCTTACTATAACTTTACTTTCCAGTTTTAACTCAGTTCTTTCTTCTTTCTTTCTTTCTTTCTTTCTTTCTTTCTTTCTTTCTTTCTTTCTTTCTTTCTTTCTTCTTTCTTTCTTTCTTTTTTCTTTCT
>NW_004524883.1:1163520-1174293 GCF_000260255.1 Octodon degus
TTCAGGTAAGAATGAAGAGTCACTCAGGATACTTCAAAAGCCAGTTAATCCCTAAATCTGTTGGAGAGAAATGTTCTGCTCAGGAAAAGACTTCCTTACTCAGTGTGATGGGACTGAGTGGTGACCTGAGTGGTGCCTGACAGGTCTGGAACACCCAAGAAATTATCCCCCTTTCCTTCCACCATGTGCTACATGAAGAAGTCACATGTTCTCATCCAGGAGAAGTGCTGTGCACATTTCCTTCTGATGGCGCTTAGTTTGTATCCGTGGAAAAGTGGAGGCTGTGGGGAAATTAAAACAGGTTAGAGGGACCTGGTTAACAGCTTTGAGTGGGGATTTTGAATGTATTGAGAGGAGCAGAAAGTGAGGGGGCAGAAAGCAGCAGAATTGTCCCACAGGTCTGCTTAGCATGGAGTTAGTCTTCGTGAATGAAACATATTGAATAAACAGAAAACCAGCCTTCTTACTGAGATAAGGCATTTAATTAGTTGCCGGTATCTGCTCTAGAGTAATTCGAGGCTCAGTTCCAGGAAATATGGTTGCTCAGAGAAGGGTCTTCACTTGTTCCTTGTAATGAGGGTTGTTTCATGATCTTCTCTATCCAGGCTAAATATCGTGAGAGTTTGGTGTAGATCTGTCGATTTGCCCCATTTTCTTCTCCATATTCATTCACAGAGGAGACAATGGCTTGAACCACATTATCACACATGAAAGGGCCTCCAGAGTCACCCTATAAATAGAGAGTGGGGCCAAGAGTCATTGCACCTCCTGGCCTTGTCCCTCTGATAAGGCAAATCCCTCTTGAAGTACTACTTGCAGTGTGCTGGTGAGAGATGATGGAGAAGAACAGGCCCTGGGACCTTAGCAGGCAAGCTCTGACTGTGGACATTGTTTCTGCTTTACCTCCCCCTCCAGGTCAGTCTTTGTCTTTGCATGATGTCCTGAGACCTCATCTCTGTAGAGTCCAGTGGGCCTATTGGTTTCAGGCTAGTCATTAAGGACATGGAAGCAGTTCAGTGGGCCAGGCATGGAGCAGGGAAGATGAGCCCATTGACCAAGAGGGTCAAGAGGCTCTGAGAAGCCAATTGGCTATAACTGCTGCACACTCAGAGAATTGTTTCTAAAGCATGTGATGTGAGCTCAGAGAGCATGTTGCAAACTCCTGCATCCAGAGGGGCACTGTTAACCAGATACCCTTGGAGAAGTTGTGGAAGCCTCCATTATCTCCTACCTCGGGATGCTCCCTTTTTTCTCTTATCAGGGAGAATTACCACAGCCTAGGCAATGAAACCCTATACGTGGGCCTCCTGGTCCTACATCTGTCCCAAACATGCTTTCTGCCCAAGCCAAGAGTGATAGATGCCTGGTCTTACCTTAAAGACACCTTTTAGAGTCTGGTTATCCATCACAGATCTGAGTAGCACTGTCGTAATTGAAATAGTGAGTCTCACCTTCATCCTTTAGAACTGTCGCTTCCACTTCCTGCAGTGTGTTTCTAGGTTTCTTTGAGGCCAACTGTCCTCATCCAGCCACTATGCACCAGAGATCACCTGGGTTTCTCCCTTGGGCAGCTTTAAAATCTGCACCTCTTTAGTCAGCTTGATCTTTTCCTCCAGCTGATGAGAAAGTAGTAAGAGAGTCCAGATCAGCCTGTGCTTCTGGGCCTGGAAACTGGGGGACACGATGGCAAAGAGGGAAGGTGTGGAGTCCCAGTGGGTGGAGCAACACTGCATACGGAGACCAAGAACAGGAGTGAGCTGTCTTACCTGCAGCAGCATGAGATCATCGGTGTCCTTTTCAAGACTGAGGTGTAAGTGTGGGATGTGCGTTCTTACGCTTATGTGCTGCTGAGCCCTCTCCTGGTTGTCGATGTTGTGCCCCGAGAAAGACAATTGTTTCTTATGCTGTGACTCCAGAGTACTGCACAGAAAATATGGTGGCGTGAGGAATGTGGAGCCTGGGAGGACCCATCCAATGAGTTTTAAGCAGCAGGCTACAGCTGGTACATGTTTGAGCTCCAAATGAGAAGAGGGCCACCTGGCTGAGTGACTATGCTATGTGTTTCTTGCCAACACAGGCTGAAATTTTGGCCCCAGGACACCAGAAGTTCTAAGGGGTTAGTTACCTCCGTGAAAACATGTAAACCTGCTTTACTGTGCATTGTTGTGTGAAGGCTTTTTCCTAGGTCTTAATATACCAAGCTTGTTTACCCTGGTCTTTCCTATGTCAGCAATTCTTTGAGTGCCAACTTGCTTGTCTCCCCTTTGGACATTGCTGACCCTTTCTCACCCTGACAGGAGGCTCCTGGTTTTGAGCTAAATGGTGTTCAGTGAGCTGTGGGAAGAAGGGACTCTGAAAAGTGATTCCCCAAGACTCTAGGCAGTCTTTTGTTCCTCACCTTATGAAACAGTGAGCAGTTGTCAAAACAGACTTCCCATGTTTCAGGATGCCACCACACTCTGATGTAGAAGTAGTATACCAAAACTTAATGTAGGGAAGAGAATGGGCTTTGGTTTCGTGTCCCCCAATGATCTCCCCTGGAACAAAAGTCAGTTTGTGCAGCCACTGAGGCACTGAATGAGCTTCTACTTGGAGGCTGCATAACTGCTGGGCATTTCACCATTTGGGATCCGATGCATTTGGCAGGAACCTGGAGGGAGGAGACACAGATTTTTCTGCGTAGGGAGGGAGATCGAGTCTTGGTTTCAAAATCTTTCTTCTCCATGCAGTTGGAGATGAACTTACCTCTCTGGGGGCAATAAAATCCTAGAAGCTTTTCAGGATTCCTCTCCTGACTTTTTGTTTTGTTTTTGAAATTTATTTTAAAGAGTAAAAGATGAAATACCAAACATAAGGACAAAAATAAATAACGTAAAACATTAAAAATGGTACAGAATTTCAAAAGAACAGATTTGTTTTTTGTACCATGGATTGTACTCAGGTCCCTGCATTTGCCAAGCAAGCACTTACTCGACTGAACTGTCTCCCCAGGCCCAAGAACAGGAAATTAACAATGGATTTACATTATATACTGTTATCATGAAATTTTTTGCTCAGACTACCAGATATAGGCATGCAAGATTTATCAAACAAACATTGACTCTTCCTTTCAATAAACCTTATTTATTTTGTCAGTGCTTTCTATTTTTTTAAGTTTTGCTTGAAGAGATAATAAAAAGAATAGATAAGACATTGTCCCTAATTCTTTTCTGGACTCAAGTGTTACACTTCCAGTGTACTCTAGATGCTGTCTGATCCTCTTTCCTAGGGCCTGACGTGTAGTGGGTGCCTGAGAACTGTTCATTGCCTGTGAGGGAGCAGCTCAGGCAGTCTCTGCATGAAGGCAGGTAGGGCAGTGTTGATGGGATTCTGGAAGGCAGGGAAGACAGATGTGGCTCCTATGGAAAGCAGGGGAGACAGTAAGGATTGGGATTAAAGTAGAGTTGGGGAAAGGGAGTAGAACTGAGGAAAGGCAAAAGTAGTCTTCTGAGGACAGAGATTCCACACATTCTGGGTTCACTGAGCTCTGAGCATCTCTGCTAAGCAACTGATAAGGGATATATCTTTCTCTTCCACAGCATGGAATGCAGGCTTATTCCACCTTCTGCAGGAATATTTGATATTTACTTGTGCAACCTCTCACCATTTGCATGCACTCTGAAGAAAGACCCACTTTCTATATGACAAAGGTGGGGCCTAGCGTGGGGATAGTGTCTCTTACTCTTGTTGAGAACAGTCTGTTGTAGCCTATCCAGAGACACACTCTGCGTTCTCTGGTGGGATTGGAATTCAAGTTCAGAACAATCCAGATAGACAGAAGGATCAGGGGTACACAGGGGGACAGCCATGTCCTCCGTAAAATGAGGCTGGGGCTCTGGGGGTGCAGACAGTAACCTACCTGCCCTTGTCCTGGGGGGCAGAAAAAAAGGCAACAGAAGCAGGAGCAGCTGCATCTTCCTAAGGTTTCCGAGGTGTGAGCTCCTGAAGCTCTGTCCTTGCTGTCTTTTATCCCCCAGCAGAGGAAAGGGGTGGAGTTGGCTGAGTGACTTTTGTTTCCCAATGTTTTTTTTTTTTAACACTTCGTCCTGATGCATTTTCTAAGAATGTGCTCATCTTCCAATGCCTCCCCAGATGTCACCTTCTACGTGTTTGTGTGAGAAATACACAGTGAACTGTGTATTCAGAGCTGATCACCTATTCCAGTCCACAAGATGAACCCAAGAGTGTAAAGTGGGGACTGGAGGATGTGGCATTGGCCAGTATAGCATCAGAAACCTGGGTTCCAGTGACAGAATTTATAACACAGGGTTCTAAGTCCATGAGGATAGATTCTGCTTAGATGAGCATTAGGCCTTTCTCTTGTGCTAGGAGCAAGCTTGTTGGAGAGAGAGCTGACCATGTGGTGAGGAAGATAGAGTTCTATAAGCCAGTTTCACAAAGGCCGTGGTAAGGCCATGTCAAAAGCAATAGCAAAGCATGGCCACCATGCGCTAAACCTAGCTGGTGACTCTTGTATCATCAGAGCCTCCTTTCCTGGGTGTCCTAAAAACCACTTATTTTGTTATTGTGAATATTCAGTGTGATGGAAATCTCTTCTCAATATTATTAAACAAAGTTTCTGTTTGTGGCATTTATTTGCCTAAAATAGTAAGTTGCTATGGGTTCTAGGAGTCCGATTTATGAGTTGACATAGGTTACTCCTACTTTGAGTAAGCTGTGTAGATCCCACTAGAACCAACTGAAGTAGGGAAAGAGGTGTGTGTGGGATACATCTGGGGCCTAGTACCTTGTCTTTAGGACTCTCCCATGCTCTGCTTCCTTGGCTGAACAAAGTATGTTCCTTTTTCAACCAAGCCCTTCTGCCATAGTGTTTCTGCCTTGGAGCTAGGGACTGAATCCTCTGAAACCATATTGTTGGATGGACAGTGGTATCTCTACATATCTGGATTCTGGTGATGTAAGCTCTTCTTTCTGTGTCCTTGTGTAACTATTAGAGAATTAGTTCCTGCTTGCCTTTCATATCATGCTCCTCAACACTGCACTGCTTGTCTTTTGACCCTAACAATTTGCATCGTCTTAATATTGCATGGATGGATCATATATTTGAGAATATTCTTCCAATCTGTGTCTTTACATTTGAAAATAGTAGTTAATGTGCAGAATTTTCACTTTGACTAACTCTGTATGCTGTTATTTGTGAATCAACCAATTACATAAAACACAAAAATGTGTAATACAACAGTCATACCTGAATACCTGCCTTAATTTGGTAAGTTTAAATGATTTGCACTTAAAATGATTACTGATAATGTAGGGTCTACTTCTGACCTTGGGCTACTTGCTGTTTGTGTCATGTATTGTTTGCTACTGAGTTCTCTCAATAATGCCCTAGAGTGTTTTATTTTTTTGTGGTGCCTTATCTTTGTTTTAATTTAAGCTCAAAAGCAATTAGCAGTTTACCACCAGTCTTTTCTCTCCATCACTAGGTCAGTGACAGGGCTGGGGAGATAGCTCAGTGGTATAAGTACCTACCCTGCAAGCACACCCACACCCACACCCACACCCACACACACACACACCCACACACCCACACAGCAAAAAAACAACAAAACTAGATTAGTGACATACCAATGATCCTTTCTTGAAACTATCTTACAAAGTAGGGGTAATTCAGGTATGTCATCTTCTGCAGACTATTAAAATGTGTATATCCTATATTTCCTGCTCTGACATAAAAGATCCTTGACTCAGTAGTCTCATTCCATAGGTAAGACATATGGACTGCTGATGTGAGAGACAGCAAGTTCCAAGAGATAGACTTGGAATCTACTGCATGCCAGAAACAAGCAGGCTTAGAGTTTTGTATACTTTGTGGTTCTTCTTTCTGCCATGCCCACCATCTCCTTAAACAGGTCCAGAGCACCTAACAAGTCCACTCTTTTCAATTAGTTCTTAAATGCTAATGAATTTATAAATTAAAAGTATAAATTTACAGGGTAATCAAAGTAGAACAATTCCAGTTTAACAAACCTACTAATACAAATACAATACAATACAAAAGTTGGATCAAAAGCACAGTAAAGGTTCCAGGTGCTACTACAATAAAGGTAGGCAGGAAGAGGAGTCTTATTTCACTTTCACTGTACAATGAAATACATTATATACGTGTCTTAAGACCCTGAGTTGTTTCCAGGTGTTCATCTTCCTGATGTGTTGTTTTGCTGTTGCTGTTCTCCCAGGGCTTGCTGAAGATGCATTTGCTTCCAGGAATAGTGCTGCCAGTGTAGAATCTGCTGTTCATCAATGAATTTCACACACTGAGCATTCATCAGCTTTTTCCAGAAGTGTTCATATTGGAGCAGTTCTAACATATGTAAACAATGAGTGTACTTTAGATACTTAGCATATTCTGGTTCTTTCCAGTAAAGAAAATACTTAAAATAATTAACAAAAGGTTTGTCTTTGAAATAACCTCTTTGGGCAAGAAAGTTAAGGTAATTTGTGTTGGCTAAACACTGAACAAATTCCAACTTCAACTGAAACCAAAGTCAACTTCCAACATCATCTGTCTCCATAGCGACAGCAGCAGCCATCACCAGCAAACATGCTAGCACTAGCACCACAGACGAACCACCCCAAGTGGTGGACGAGATTCTGGAAACCCCCTAGCATGTTTTGTAGGCTGGCATCTTTTAAAAACATCTGGTGCTATCTCCGTTAGTTCTCTTAGGAATTGAACCCAGGGATTTTTGACAGAGATACAGTCCAGGTACTCTCTGTGTTTTTATTTTGAGACAAGATTTTACTAAATTGCTTAGAATAGATCATGTGTTCCTCAGCTTCACTGTACCAGAATCATGGGATTGCAGACATCTTAGCCACCTCTGGTTTATCATGCATTTTTGAAGAGCAGCTTTTCTAGTTGTGCAAATGTTGGTGACAGCTTTTCCACCTTACATTGTAGGTTCATTATCTCACTGCCTTTGGCACTTCTGGTGTGTGATGTGAAGTCTATTGTTAATCAATTTTAATGAAAATTTTAATAGAAGTCCTTTGTTTTAAATTTTAAATTTTTATTTCTACTTATTTATTTTTTTAAAATTAATTTTAATGAAAAAGAAATAGCAGTGAGACAGTTTCAAAACAGGTTAGTAGGTCCTCAGGCCTGCCATGCTGGCCTCACCCTTGGGGTGCACTGAGATGATAATCAAGACTGGGCATGGTGGCACACACCTGGAATCCCAACTCTTGGGAGGCTGTAAACAAGCAGATCACTACGAGTCCGATCTAGTTGTGAGACCCTGAACACCTTGTAGACTCTTCTCTAAAATAAAAAACCAAACCAAACCAAATAACCCAAAAAGACAACAAAAGAAACAAAGAAACAAAAAATAGGTTAGCAGGACAAATACAATAATTAATACAATTCATAGTGTTGTTCATGTAGTAGTTACTCAGAGTATCAGATGCAGACACTGTATCTTGCCTAAACCCTATTAGTACAAATCTTTCTTCTCATTGAACTAAGAGAAAGTAGATGTATATATATCTTAACTATTTTGTATATATATATATATATTTTTTTCACTACAAAATGGTCCTTCATTTATATCCCTCTTTTAGTTTTGTTTTGTTTTGTTAGAGATGGGTGTTCCATTGCTATTAAAGAAGTTGTGTTTGGAGAAGTCTTTTTTCCCCATAATTTTAGTGATAAACAAATAGTAATGAAACAGTTTCAAATCAAATTGGTAGGACAGTTTCAATAATCAACACATTGCATACATTCTTCCCAGTGGTGAATTGCTGTACAAGATGTGGACATGATATCCTATTTACAAACACCATCAGAACAAATCATTCTATTCATTAAGAGAATGTAACTATATATCTATCCTAACCACTTTGAATACACAGATACAAAATGGACATTCATCTGTATACCCTTTTTTTGTTAAGTTCCATTATTTGAATGTTATAGGTGTGTAAACTCAGCAAAATATTCCAAAAGAGTCCAGTAGCCCATAACAGTATTGGGTCTTCTGCTTGACTGGCAATGTCAGAAATTGTTGACCTGAGTGCCCTACAGCTCAACATAGCAGCATGGCTTTACTTCTTATATTTCGTTTTTATACTTTTCTGCTGGATGGTTAAGACCAAGGTAAAGCAGGACCTATGCAACAAGAGTTGTAGCTTTTGGCTTTGATAACGTCAGTGAAATCTCCTTAGGATTTATCCTGAGATCCTGTACCTCAGATTGTAGAACCTTTGTCAGTGTCACCCATGAGGATGAGTCATGGCCATTGCTTGGCCAACGTGCTCTCTGTGAAAGCCTGAGAGAATATTTTCTCTCCATGTGACTCTCCTTAGGCACACTCTACATCATTGATCACTTTCTTCTTTGGCTCCATAATCTCCTTGATCAGAAAATTTGGGACACTGCCGAGTTACATGATGTTATAGTACAAATTCTCATATGTCCTGAGTCTTAATTGACCTTAGAAGGCTATGGCCAAAATGGTAGCTTTTTCTGCAACCCTCCTTTTTCTCTAACTTTGGTCTGCAAACTTAGGTTGTTAACCATCCAGAAGACAAGCTTGTTGTTATTATCGAACAACTTAGACTGTTAAGCTTGACCTCACTATCTGTCTGCATGTCAAACATCTTAGGCATAATATGGAACAGGTATTTTTCATCAAGTATTGATATGTTGAACTTTATGTCCCCACAGAATATGATAAAAAGCATTTAAGAATTAGAATATATTTTAAAAATAGGGATAAAGAATTATATACTTCTCATATTTGCACATAAGTCCAAAAATCTCACCATATAGAACCTTGAAGCAGGGCAGTCCCACAATATTCCTTTTCCTGTCTCTTGCTTTCCTTCACCACCCCCTTCTTCTTGAACATCCACCTACCCGAGAGACATCATAGCAGCAACTGGCATGTCATGACAAGCAGCCTATATTCAGAAGACCAGAATGACAGGCATCCAAGCATGAAACTACTATTACAAATTACCATCTGCAGTGCAGTAGCTTAGTTCACAGGTATCAGTATATATAGTTAGTCAGGGTGAGAATCTTTCCAATTAACTGCTAGATTAAAAAACCTTCTGAAGATTCTCAGGATCATTGCCTTGCCCATCATCTACATATAACTGCATGGCTTGACTTATTCATGTTTCCTAGCTCTTCTCCTTTCCCTCTCTTGATTAGTTAAGTCCTTGAGATAATGCTTTCCTTTTACTTGTATTATACCTTCCTATTTGTATTTATTCTTTTGGGTTCTTATACTAGGGAGACTAAACGATATTTACACGTTTGTCTGGTTGATTTCACTTATGAGTATATGTTCAAGTGGCATCCACTGCAATATAAAGGCTTCGAGTTTATCATTCTTAATAGCTGAAAAATACTCCATTGTGTAAAAATACCACATGTTTTCAACCATTCCTTAGGTGATGGGCATCTTGGCTGTTTCCAAGATTTGGCTATCACAAATTGTGCTGCTGTAAACATAAGCACACATATATCACTATGATATGATGTTTTCAGATCCTCTGGGAAAATTCCCAGTAGAGGAGTAGCTGGTTTAAGTGGGATTTCCAGTCCAACTTTTCTAAAGAGTCTCCATACTGATTTCCATAACAGTTGCTCCAGTCTACATTCCCACCAGCAGTGGAGAAGGGTTCCTTTTTCTCCACAGCCTCTCCAACATTTGTTGTTGTGTGATTTCTTTATGATAGCCATTCTTTCTGGGGTGAGATGTGGATTTAATTTGCATTTTGTTGATGGCTAGTGATGTGGAGCATTTTTTCATATATTTATTCGCTTCTTTAATTTCTTCCTCTGAGAAGCGCGTGTTCATCTCAGATGCCCATTTCTGGATTGGGTCCTTAAATTTTGGGGTCCTAGTGTTTTTTAGTTCTTTATAAATTCTGGAGAGCAGACCTTTGTCTGAGTACTTATTTGTCATGATTTTTTCCAAATTTGTGGGTTGCCTTTTCACTTTGTTGGTAATTTCTTTTTATGTGAAAGAACTTCTCAGTAAGAGCAGGTCCCAGTTGTTAATTCTTTCAACTGTTTCCCGTGCGAATTGATTTCTGTCCATGAACTCTTTGCCTATCGCTATGTCTTCAAGAGTTCCTCCCACTTTCTCTTCCAGGAGATTTAGTGTTTTCATATTTAGATCTTCAATCTATTTTGACTTCTGTTTAGTGCATGGTGAAAGACCTGGGTCAAGTTTGAGTTTTCGTCATTTAGAGAGCCAGTTTTTCCAGCACCATTTGTTAAAGAGTGAGTATGTTTGAACCCTTTGTCAAAGATGAAGTATGATTCGTTCTTCCAGTGAGTATGTTTGGCCCCTTTGTCAAAGATAAGGTGGCTGAGTGTGTTCGTAGGGGTTTCAGTGTCTTCTAGTCTATGCCGTTGATCCTCAGATCCATTTTCATGCCAGTACCATGCTGATTTAATCACAGTAGCCATGTAGTATAATTTCAAGTCAGGAATTGTAATGCCTCCTGCCTTGTCTTTATTGCCCAGAATTGCTTTTGCTTTTCTAGGTCTTTTCTGCTTCCAGATAAATTTTATGAATGATTTCTATAGTTCTGTGAGTTATGTGGGTGGTAGTCTCATAGAGATTGCATTAAATCTGTACAGCAGTTTTGGTATAAGGCCATCTTCACAATGTTGGTTCTTCCTATCCAGGAGCATGGAATATCTTTCCATTTTCTGAAATCCTCTAGGATCTCTTTTTTCAGAGTACTGTA
>NW_004524883.1:1176263-1178609 GCF_000260255.1 Octodon degus
GTATATGTCCACCAAGTCCATTTGTTTCAAGCTCTGGTTCAGTTCTGTTATTTCTTTGCTAAGTTTTTGTCTGGTTGACCTATCTTTTGGAGATAAGGGGGTGTTAAGTTCTCCTTTTAAAATTGTGGTATTGGATAATAGATTTTTCATGTCCGTTAAGATTTGCTTTATAGCTGTTGCAATGGGGAGCTAAGCGGGAGGATGTGCGACTGCACAGCCTGCCACGGAGACCACGGGGGGCGGGCCAAGCCGAGCCATCCGGGGAGTCGCGAGCAGGGCCCGCCAGGAGCCCGGGCTCCTCTGCCACTGCCGTCCTGTAGCGCTAGCTTCGGGTCCCCGCTCGAGCGGGAGGAGCCGCTGCCCCCCTCTCCTGCTCGATCCCAGAGCGCCCCGGACACGGTCCCCTCTTAAAGGCGCAGGCCTCTTCGCCGGGTGGGAGCCTGCCTGCGGCTTGGGGGCCGAGATGGGCGCTGCCGGGGCTGAGCCTCTTGGCGCTAGGACGGGCTGAGGCGCGGCGGAGGCTGCGGCCCAGCGGCGAGGGGCGCTGGCATGGTCGCGGGTGCTGCTCGGGCTCCTGCTGGGTTTCATGCTGGCCTCGCGCCTAGTCCTGCCCCGCGCCTCCGAGCGGGGCCGCGCTGGACAGCAGCTTCCCAGGCCCGCGGGGCCTTGGCCGCTGGGTGCAGCCCGGATGGCGGCCAGCGCTAGGGGAAATTTATCTTCGTGGGAGTCAAGACTGCCCAGAAATACCTGCAGACCCGCGCCGTAGCCGACTACAGAACGTGGTCCAAGACAATTCCTGGGAAAGTTGAGTTCTTCTCTAGTGAGGGTTCAGATACATCTATACCAATTCTAATAGTGCCACTGAGGGGCGTGGATGACTCCTACCCTCTCCCGAAGAAGTCTTTTATGATGCTCAAGTACACGCGTGACCACTGCTTGAACAAGTATGAATGGTTTATGAGAGCAGATGATGATGTTTACATCAAAGGAGATTGGCTGGAGAGTTTTTTGAGGAGTTTGAATAGCAGTGAGGCCCTCTTTCTGGGGCAAATAGGACTGGGCACTACAGAAGAAATGGGGAAACTGGCCCTTGAGCCCGGTGAAAATTTCTGCATGGGGGGGGGCCCTGGTGTGATCATGAGCTGGGAGGTGCTTCGGAGAATGGTCCCACACATTGGCAAGTGTCTCCAGGAGATGTACACCACCCATGAGGACGTGGAGGTGGGAAGATGTGTCCGGAGGTTTGTGGGTGTGCAGTGTGTCTGGTCTTATGAGATGCAAGCAGCTTTTTAATGAAAATTATGAGCAGAACAAGAAGGGGTACATTAGAGACCTCCATAACAGTAAAATTCACCGCACCATCACATTACACCCCAACAAAAACCCGCCCTACCTGTACAGACTGCACAGCTACATGCTGAGCTGCAGGATCGCGGAGCTGAGGCACCGCACGATCCAGCTGCACCGGGAGATCGTGTTGATGAGCAGATACAGCAACACAGAGGTCCACAAGGAGGACCTGCAGCTGGGCCTGCCCCCTTCCTTTATGCGCTTCCAGGCCCGCCAGCGTGAGGAGATTCTGGAGTGGGAGTTTCTGACTGGAAAGTACTTGTATTCTGCTGCCCATGGCCAGCCCCCTGGAGAGGAATGGACTCTGCCCAGAGGGAAGCTTTGGACCACACCATCATGCAGGTGATGGAGATGGTCAACTCCAACGCCAAGACTCGTGGGCGCATCATCAACTTCAAGGAGATCCAGTACGGCTACCGGCGTGTGAACCCCATGTACAAGGCAGAGCACATTCTGGACTTGCTGCTCCTGTACAAGAAGCACAAAGGGAAGAAGATAACGGTGCCTGTAAGAAGGCATGCATACCTGCAGCAGACCTTCAGCAAGATCCAGTTCATGGAGCATGAGGAGCTGGACGCACCTGAGCTGGCCAGCAGGATTAACCAGGACTCTGGCTCCCTGTCCTTCCTCTCCAATTCCCTGAGGAAGCTCGTTCCCTTCCAGCTCCCTGGGTCCAAGAAGGAACGCAAAGAGCCCAAAGATAAGAAGATAAACATCCTGATTCCTTTGGCTGGACGTTTTGACATGTTTGTGAGATTTATGGGAAACTTTGAGAAGACCTGTCTCATTCCAAATCAGAATGTCAAGCTTGTCCTTCTGCTTCTCAATTCTGACTTCAACCCTGACAAGGCCAAGCAGGTGGAACTGATGAGAGATTACCGTGTCAAGTATCCAAAAGCTGACATGCAGATTTTGCCTGTGTCTGGAGAGTTTTCAAGAGCTCTGGCCCTTGAAGTAGGATCTTCTCAGTTTAATAATGAATCTCTACTCTTCTTT
>NW_004524883.1:1178735-1180551 GCF_000260255.1 Octodon degus
AATCTATTTCCCGATCATCTTTATTTTTTTTTTCTTTTCAAAGTTTTATTGATAAACATATAGCAATGAGACAGTTTCAAATCAAATCAAAAGTACAGTTTCAACAAATAATACACTGCATATTCCCGATCATCTTTAGCCAGTATGATCCAAAGATTGTTTATAATGGGAAGGTTCCTAGTGACAGCCATTTTGCCTTTACTCAAAAAACTGGCTTCTGGAGAAACTATGGGTTTGACATTACTTGTATTTATAAAGGAGACCTCGTCTGAGTGGGTGGCTTTGATGTTTCCATCCAGGGATGGGGGCTGAAGGATGTGGACCTCTTCAACAAGGTTGTCCAGGCAGGTTTGAAGACGTTCAGGAGCCAGGAAGTAGGAGTAGTCCACGTCCACCATCCAGTCTTCTGTGCCACCAACCTGGATCCCAAACAGTACAAAATGTGCCTGGGCTCCACAGCATCAACATATGGGTCTACACCGCAGTTGGTTGAGATGTGGCTAGAAAAAAACGATCCAAGTTACAGCAAAAGCAGCAATAACAGTGGCTCCATGAGCACAGCCTAATGTCCAGCTCTGCTGGAAAAGACATTTTTAATTATCTAATTTATTTTTCAAAATTTTTTTGTATGATCCATTTTTGAAGTCCAAGGATATATTTTCCAAGTGGTTTTCTTACATAGGACTCCTTTAAGATTGAGCTTTTTGAACAAAAATGTTATCAGTGTTTGCCTTTGAACACATCTTACTGCTGAACATGATGTAGCAGGCCTGCTAAAGTCCAACGTGAAACATAGCTGATGAACAAAATTTTTGTTGTCTTACATTTTTTTGCAGACTCCTCTGCAGTCCTATGGCAGAAAACATCACCATTCCTACAGAGTATTATTGTAACAGAACACTGTAAGGCTGGTAGATGTTCTCTTGTGACTGTTATTTACCTTGCAGATTCTACCTTTGTTTTGTTTTTAACAACAGCTATTTTTTCTTAAAGCCCATTTGTGTTCCATTTGTAAAGAAGGTAATGTGATAGTAGTGGGTCCTCACCTTCTGGAAACTTGGATTCTTCCCCCTTAGCTGTGCGCCACCCATCGAGGCCAAGAAGGTGTCTGTGAGTGAGGGGCAAGAGGAAAGTGCAGCGAGACTGGTGGCCGCTCTTCTGCAGGTCCTCCGCCCCACACAGACCTGGTGTGAATTCCAAGAAGGGCCGGGCATTCTCCTTTCTTCCCGACCTTCTCTTTAGAGGGTAAAATATTGATATTTAGAATGACAAGGAAGAATTATTGTAATAATCCTAATGTATGCAGGCTAAACAAACAAAAGCACCCTAATGAAAACATTGGGGGAAACATACTTGGTTTTGTTTGCCTCATCTTGTCTGTTAAATTGGTGGAGATAGTTACTTCATTCCTTAATTGCTGATTTGTTTTATCCTTCGTATCTGAAGTACCTTTAATTTATTTAATATCCATGGCTTAAGACTCTGGCATTCTGAATACCTGTCACTAGTATTTATATGTACCAGGAGTGTGGTTAGTATGTTTTATTTGCAGTACACCGATCTCCAAAGACTTCCTTTTGAAAGTACTTTTCTGTCTCAATTTTTACATTCCTGTTTTACTAAAATATAAAGTGTTCTTGGACAATTTTGGTGCTCATGTGTTTTGGGGACAACAGTGAAACAAATTTGTCATTACACCAGAATGTTTGTTTTCAACTCACAGATCATTCTCTCACTGGAGATCAGCTTATTTGTAAATAGCCTGTTGCTCATTTGGAAAAACAAGCCAGTGGACAGTAAAAAAAAAAAAAAAAAA
>NW_004524883.1:1181356-1203009 GCF_000260255.1 Octodon degus
GTATGCTTCAGTTACCTGAATGTCAGATTGTTTCCTCATATTTGGGAAGTTTTCTGCTATTACTTCTGCCCATATTTTTTTAATGTCATTTGTATTGACTCCTTTCTCATTGATGCCTATTAGTCTCACATTGTTCATCTTTGCATCATCTTGCAGGTGATGAATTATTCTTTCCTGCATCCTCGTTGTTTTTAAGAGATCCTTTCTTACCTTTTCACTAGCTCCACCACCATCTTCAAGATATGAATCTCTGTCTTCACTGTCATTTAAATGGTTTTGCAAGCTTTTGATTGATGTTTTAATTTCCTCTCTATCTCTTTGACTCTGCTTCACGCGATCTATTTCTTTCCTGTATTGCTCTTTGAAGGAATCCGTCATTTTTCTAAACTCCTCTATTTTTTTTAATCAATGTCTTCTTTAGAAGCAGTTATAAATTCTTTTACTGCAGTGTTTTTTTTTCAGATTGGGTTTCCTCCCTATGTTTTTGTAGTTGCTTCTTTACTTCAGGTGGTGTGAGTTCTGAGAGTTCTTTTTTTATTTCAGAAAAGAATTGAGCTCTGATTTCCTCTATATCTTTCTGCTGTTGCTTATTTACTATTGATGCTATTAATTCATACATGTGAGCTGAGCTAGTGTCCTCCGCAGTTGTTCTGGGTGGGTATTGGGTTTCCACCATATGTTTCTGCACTTGATTCTTTACTGCAGATGTTATTATTTCAGGGATTTCTTTTTTCATTTCCAATCTGAGTTTCTCTATACTTTTCTGCAGCTGTTTATTTCAGAAGCTGTTGATTCATTGCTTTCAGCTTGTGACTCCCAGTTTGTTCTGTGTTAGTGTCCTCTGCACTTGTTATGGGTGGGCTTGAGTTCTGAGATTGCATTTTGTTTCTTCTTGTTGTCATTTTGTTTAGCACTGTCTTCTGACCTTTGTTGTAGATCTTTGTTGCAGTTATGGCCTTAGCACCTACTGAAGTTCAGCTATAGATCTACAAAGTTTGGATCTATCCAGCTGTGCCTGGCTTAGGTCTGTATGCTGTGCTCAGTTCCTTCCTGTTGCTGCCCTTGGGGGTGAACCCATTGTGCCCCTCTGGAAAGATGTTCTGCTCCTGTACTGGTTGTGTGGTTCTGTCCCCTACACTGTCTGCAGGGATTGCAGCTGAAGATTTCACCCCAGGCCTGTATGCCTGGCCTTTGCTGAGTCTGGAGGGTACAAGGTGGAGTAGGGGGGAGAGGCTGCTCTCCCACACACTCACTGCGCCTGGACTTGGACTTGATCTGGGGGTTACCAGATGTAAGATAATTCCTAGTCTGTGGGCGGTGTGCGTGTTGGGGGGTACTATGGAGTGATGTGGGGCATCCCAAGAGGGTGAAAGAGGGTGTTACCCATGCTTAGCCTGGGCTGGGACCAGTAGGTTCTGCCGGGGCAGGCTAGCAGGACGTTCTCTCACACACTCACCGGGCCTGGGCTAGGACTGGTTCTGGGGGTTCCCGGAACGCAGCAGAAATTCCTACTTGGCAGGTTGGGTAGGGGAGGTGCTGCGGAGTGTTTGGGGGCATCCCAAGGGGGTGGAAGAGGGTCTCACCCACACTGTGCCTGGCCTACAGTGCACTTTTAGAAGACCAGATTGAAAGATATTCCAAGCATGGTTTTAGCATTACACATTGTTATCCTCAGTGTAGGTGCTTAGTTCACAGACATCAGCATATATAGTCAGTGTGAGAATTCTATCCATTAACTGCTAGTTTCAAAAGCCTGTAAGGGATTCTTAGGACCATTACCTATCCCATCTTATTTGAATAAATGTAAGATTTTGCCCCTACAGTGTTTCCTAACTTTTCTCCTTTCTCTCTCTTTGTTGTTTAATTCTTCAGTTCTTGCTTTTAATTTAACTGTGTTTTAGCTTTCAGTTTTTATTTCTTCTTTTGAGTTCTTACCCTAAGGAGGCAATATGATATTTACACATTTGGTCTGGTTTATTTCACTTATGAGTATATCTTCAACTTGCATCCACTTATAATTGAAGACTTTGACTTTATTGTTCTTTATAACTGAGTAATACTCCATTATATAAAAATACCACAACTTTTTCATCCATTCCACAGGGGACAAGCATTTTGGTTGTTTCCAAGATTTAGTTATCACAAATTGTGAGACTATAAACATAGGCACACATATATCACTATGATATGATGTTTTGAGTTCTTTTGGGAAAATTCCCAGAAGGGGGATAGCTGGATTGAATGGTATTTCTAGTCCTAGATTTTTTAAAATATATATTTTAGGTAATGGTCTACAGGGTGTTCAGGGGCTCACTGCTAGATAGGATTCATAGTGATCCACCTGTTCACAGCATCCCAAGAGCTGGGATTACAGGTGTGCACTACCATGCTCAGTCTCAGTTGCCATCTCAGTGTGCCCTGAGGATGGGGCTGGCATGTCAGTCCTGGGGATTGAACCCCCAGCTCCCGGGCCTGCTTACAGGTACTTTAATCCAGTGAACTATTTTGGGGGCCCCTTCTAGTTGATTTTAACTATAATTCTGTCTGAATAAAACAGACATGCCTTGTGGAAGGACAGAAATTACAGTTATTTAGAGAAAATTTCTCATTCCTGAGAGTTTTTCCAATGTGAGACTAGAGCCTTTTATGTGTCTGGCACAAAGAAATAGATCAAAGTATGTTTTTTGATAGATGGCTAAGTGATCTTCCCTGCTCAGCAGCTCTGGGCTGTCTGACTTGAGGTTGCTATCACCTCTGCCCGCCAGCAGGGGAAGACTGGAGTCTAAAGCCAGGCTGGGCTGACAAGGCTGGGGCTACAGTGTGTCTCCCCAGGAGGTGATGCTGAGCCCTTTGGCAATTCTGGGCTGGAATGGAGCTCAGTCAGCTTTACCAGGTAGAAGGGAAGAGAGCTCTAGTCTGGCTGTGGCAAGTGATAAAAGTGAATGCACACAGAGTATGGAACTGAGTTGGGAGACTAGAAGAAAGGGGATTAAACCTGAGAGACTGGAAGGGAAAAGTGCTGGTGGCCAGGTGCACCATGGTGGACATAGGGGCTGATGTGGAAAGGCCAGGCAGCAAGGGTGGGGGTGGACTCAACTGAGTGATGGTCTAGGAGAGGGCACTAAATGCGACCTGGGAGCCTGCAGACCACCTGAGCCTCCTAAGCAGCAGACATCACTGAATAGGGGAGAAACTGGCCCCACTGGAGAGAGGCCCAGGACATGACACTCCTGGGTGCCAGGAGTTACCTCTTTTCCACTGCTCACTTCTTTGGCAAATTGTTGGAGGCCTAATGAAAATTGTTGGTTTAGACATGATAAGAAGCTCCTAAAGCCCAGGGATATCAAATTTGTAGCACTAAGAAAGAACATGGGACCATGTGAATGAGGACAGCTCCTAATGCTGCAGGCTCTCCACTACACAGGGAACAGGACCACATGGGAGTGCTGAGCATTAAAACAAATCGTTTCAACTTTAATTTCCCATCTTAACTTGTGCTTGAGCAGTCAGGGACCTCTGATGTTTCCTTCCATTGTGTGGAATGGAATGAGGGAAGAAAAATGGAAGGGAGAAAACAGTCACAGCCAGAATGGAAAGCAGTGCAGGTTCACAGTCAGTGGGGTCAGTGAACAAGCAGGACTTGAGCTACATTCAATCTTGAGAACCATCTAGTATCACAGTGCAATCCCCATGGCTCATGCTCATGAGAGTCATTCTTTTGGTCTGAAAAGCCAGAGAGGCACAGGGGAGACCAATCTTATGCCTGCTTTTACAAGTGTCCCATGGTGCTCCTTGTCCAGGAAAGAAAGAGGGAGACATTTTAAAGACAGCTGGGGGTCTTCCAACATTTGTTCTAATGAAGAAAATACTTGCATCATATTTTTTTCACATGAGGTTACTCCCAGAGTCTCCCTACAGTTGGAGAAGGAATGTCTGAGCTGGCCTCATTCTAAGGTGTCCTGGAAACTCTACAGTGCATGTGAGCAGGGATCAGGGAAAGGCAGACCTGTCTGCTTCTTATAATCAGGGGCTCTAACCTGACCCCAACTTTACTTTCTCATTTTAACTTACCTAAAACTTTCTGTGCATGCCTTAGATTTACTCCTGTGATAACGCTATTCTCAGTAACCTACTGCTCCACCTTCTATTCCTATCCACCAGGGTGTGGAGTACAGAGTGCATGGCTTGAGAACTCCACCCTCCAAGCCTTGGGTTTATGTCTAGGGAATTGAACACTATCACCTCCCATTGAGTTTCTCCTACCCTGGGTTTTGTAATCATAGTCAGTGAAACCCTCACCTTGCAACAAGTCTTGGTGTTCCTTGGGTCTCACATGCATATCTCAGTGACATCAGAACACACACATGTATGATCTGCATTTTAGTTCATCTTACACTGCCAGCACACCCTGTGCAGTGTAGTTGCCCTGGAGTCTGATGGGGTCATTCTTTCCCAACCTTCCAAGAGGCATATGTCCACTGAGTTCATCTGGGTCATGTCTTTGTGCAGTCTGAGGGGCTGCACAACTTTACTCAGCTTGGCCTTTTTTGCTAATTGATGGATAAAAGCAAGAGAGTACAGATCAGGCTATGGCACAGACCCTATTCTTTCTGGGCCTTGATATCAAGATGCTGAAGATGGCAAGAAGGGAAAGAGCAGGCTTCCAGGGGAAAGAATGACTCTGTATTAGAATTACAAGAGCAAAAGGAAGATACTTACAGCAGCCTGTTGTCATTTCTAAGTCACATGCATTGTTGGACTGTCATGTGATAATATTGGTAGCACTTGCAAGCAGGAATAAAACTTAAGGATATTATTTCTAACACAAGTCCAGATCTTATGAAACAATATGGATGTTAGACTAAAATCAGAAAATGCTTAGCCCTTCCAGTATCATTGGACTTTGTTATGATATTCACTGTTGATCCCTAAGACCAGGCAATAGTAAGTGCTCAGGGTGTACTTGTTTGCTGATTGATCAAAACTGGTATATTTTCCTGACTTTCTTTGGTGAGGAGCCCTTTGTAAGGTAAAGGACTGGTATAGCTCATGTGTGCCCATGGTGATCACCAGGGTAGGGTTCATGGGGCTCAGGAAATTCAGTGAGCAAGGGCTCCTGAGCATATAGGAAGTCAGAGGAGGGAGGGGCCCTGCTGAATGAGAGGTGGGGCCATGGGTTCTGATCCCACCAGGCTTGTTTTTCATAGACCTTGCATAGACACACATGTGTTTCTGGATGTTCTAGGTGGAGTGATTTAAGGACAGACCAACATCAAATCCTTGTGGCCTAATGAGGACAGGAGTTGGTGGACTGTGACAACTGTGAGGAGGCAAATTAAGATGTGCAGCCTGGTGGCTATAAACATAGGTTAGTCTTGGTCTTAGAGTAGAAAGTGGAAGGAAACAAATTGCAGATGAGAATGAAGAGTCACTGAGGATCCTCCATAGCCCATTATCCCTAAACCTATGGGAAAGGAATGTCCTGCTGAGGAAGAGCCTCTCCTACTCAGTATGACAGGACTCAGTGGTGACCTGAGTGGTGCCTGATGGGTCTACAGCACCGATGAAATCATCTCCCTTCCCCTCTGCCATATGAAACATGAAGAGGTCACCTGTGCACCCTGAGAGACAGGATAAGTGCTCTGCAAATTTTCCTCTGATGATGCTTAGCTTCTGTCCTTGCAAAAGGGGAGGCTGTGGAGAAGCGAAAGAAGGTGAGAGTGACTTGGTTAACAGATTTGAGAGGGGATTTTGAAGGTATTTGGGAAGCAGGAGGGGCAGAGGCCAAAATTCATGTATTTTTCCCATTGGCCTGCTTTGCAGGAGTAGGTACATGTGAAAGCAATTACATAAGCAAAGAAGAGACCAGCCTTCTTACTGAGATGAGACATTTATTTAGTTGTGGGCATCTGCTCTAGAGCAATTCTAGACTCAGCTCCAGGAAATATGGTTGATCAGACAGGGTTCTTTGTTTGCTCACCCAAGTGAGTGCTTTTTATGACTTGCTTTATCCAGGCTAGATATGGAGAGACTTTGGTGTAGACATGTGGATTTGCCCCACTTTTCTCTCTGTATTCATGCCCATAGGTGGTCACGCCATGAAGCACATTATCACACACGAGAGGGCCTCCAGAGTCACACTGTGAATAGAGAGAGAGGGTGTGAGGCAGTGAAGTACAAGTCCTCCTGGACTTGTACCCTCTGATATGCCCAACACTTCTTGAAGTACTATTCATAGTGTGCTGAGAGATTAGGGGGGCATGACAGGACTTGGGGGCTTAGCAGCCAAGATCTGGCTATGGACAGTGTTTCATTTTCCTTTTAATTTTTTATTCATTTAATGAGGAAATAAAATATCAATGAGACAGTTTCAAAACAGGTTAGTAGCACAGTTACAATAATTAATATATTGCATACTGTTGTCTTCATAGTGGTTATTCGCAGGAAAATATGCAGATGTATCTTGTCTAAGCAATATTAGTACAAACCTTTAAAAAGGGGGGATATAAATAAAGAACCATCTTATAGTGAAAAAAACCAAAATATATATACAAAATGGTTAGGATAGATATACATCTACTTCCTCTTGGACATTGTTTCTGCTTTACCTCCCTTGCCTTTGATCTCACCCGAGGTCTTGGGAATTTATGCCTGTAGAGTCCAATGGGTCTATTGGTTTCAGGCTAGTCATTAAGGACATGGAGGCAGTTCAGTGGGTCAGACATGGAGCAGGGAAGATGAGCCCATTGACCAAGAGGGTCAGGAGGCTCTGAGGAGAAAATTGGCTATAATTACTTAATGCACAGGGAATGGTTTCTGAAGCCTGAAATGTGAACTCAGGGAGCATGTTGCAAAGTCCTGCTTCCAGAGGGTCACTGCTCACCAGAGGCCCTTGGTGAAGTGGTAGAAGCCTCTGTTACCTCCCACCTCAGGCTGCTCCCTTTTTCTTTTTTCAGGGAGAACTATCACAACTTACACAATGAAGCCCCATGTGTGGGCCTCCTGGTCCTACATCTGTCCCAAACACTCTTTCTCCTCAAACCAAGAGTGACACATGCCCAGTCTTACCAGAAAGGAGCCTTTTGGAGTCTTTGGGTCCCCAGCACAGATCTCAGTAGCACTGTTATATATAGGATAGCAGCTTTTACACTCCTCATCCTTTACCACTGTCACTTCCACCTCCTGCAGAGTGTTTGCAAATATGTCAGGGGCCAACATTCCCCATCCAGCCACCTGGCACACGGCACCTGGCATCACCTTGGCTTCTCCCTTGGGTAGCTTTAGAATCTGCACCTCTTTAGTCAGCTTGGCCTTTTTGTCCAGCTGATGGGAAAGAAGTAAGAGTCCAGATCAGCCTGTGCTTCTGGGGGAAACTGGGGGACATGATGGCATAGAGGGAAGGCACAGCGTTCCAGGGGAAGGAGCAGCACTGCATGAGGAGAGCAAGAGTAGCAGGGAGCTGTGTCTTACCTGCAGCAGCATGAGGTCATTTATAGACAGTTCAGGAATGAAGTGTGGGTGTGGGAAGCGCTGTTTCATATGTATGATCTGCGAAGTCTTCTCCTCTATCCTGAGGTTGTGAGCCCCCAGCAAAACATTTGTTTTTTTGTGCTCCAGAGTTCTGCACAGAGAATATGGTGGCTGGAGGAATGTGGAACCTGATAGGACCCATCCCAGGAGTTGTAAGCAGCAGGCTACAGCTGGTACATGTTTGAGTTCCAAATGAGAGGAAGGCCACCTGGCTGAGTGAGTATGCCATGTACTTCCTAGTAACACAGGGTGAAATCTTGGGTGCAGGGCACAAGAAGTTCTAAGGGGTCAGTTACCTCCATGAAGCAAATAAAATTGTTTTACTTTGCATTGTAATGCAAAGGCTTGTTCCTAGTCCTAAAATATCAGGCTTGTTTGCCCAGGTCTTTCCTATGTCAGCAATTTCTTGGATGCCAACTTGCTTGTCTCCCCTTGGGACTTTGCTGGCCCTTTCTCACCTTGAAAAGAGGCTTCTTATGTGCTTCCAGGCATTCGATGTACTCCTTTGTACTTTGGGACTTCAAAAGTGTTTCCCTGAGCCTGTGGGCAGTTTTTCATTACTCACCTGTTGAAACAGTGAGCAGCAGTCAGCACAAAGTTCTCGTGTATCAGGATGCCACCACAGATCGAATATCCACCAGCATAGAAGTGCTCAATGTAGGCCATGTAAGGACGAGAGTGGGGTTTGGCTTCATGTCCCCCGATGATCTCCCCTGGAGAAAAAGACAGTTTGTAGCCACTGAATACCGCCTGAATTTCTACATGGTGGCTCCAGAACTGCTGGACATTTGGCCACCTGGGATGTAATGCAACTGAGAGGAACCTGGAGGGAAGAGACACAGATTTTACTGCATAGGGAGGGAGATCAGGCCTTGGTCTTGAAATGTCTCTTCTCCATTTAATTGGAGATGAACTTACCTGTCTGGAGACAATAAAATCCCAGAGGCTTCCCATGCTTCCTCTCCTAACTACTTTATTTTGTTTCTTTAATTTTTTTAAAGAGTAAAAGATGAAAACCAAATATCAAAAATGATAACAAAAACAAACAACATAAATCAATAAAAGTGATACAGGATTTCAAAACAAGAACCAGAAATTAACAAAGGTTTTACATTATGTATTGTAATTATGAAATTTGTTGCTCAGATTGCCAGATAAAGGCATGCAAGATTGATCAGTTAAACAGTGACTTTTCCTTTCAATTAACTTAAATTTTTTTGTTTGGCTTTTTTACTTTTTAAAAATTTAATTTGAAGAGAGAAGAAAAAAATACTAGAGAAGACATTGTCCCTAATTCATTTCTGGAGTCAAGTGCTACACTTCCAGTGTACTCTAGATGCTGTCTGATCCTCTTGCCCAGGGCCTGACATGTAGTGGGTGCCTGAGAACTGTTCATTGCCTGTAGGGCAGCAGCTCAGGCAGTCTCTGCATGAAGGCTGGTAGGGCAGTGTTGATGGGATTCTGGAAGGCAGGGAAGACAGATGTGGCTCCGATGGGAAGCAAGGGAGACAGTAAGGATTGGGATTAAAGCAGAGTTGGAGAAAGAGAGTAGAACTGTGCAAAGGCAAAAATAGTGGTCTGGGCACAGAAATTCTACACATTCTGGGCACACAGAGCTCTGAGCATCTCTGCTAAGCAGCTAATGAGGGCAACACTTTTCTCCTTCCACATATGGAACATGCCCTCTCCAGGAATATTTGATATTTTCTTATCAACCTCTCACAATTCGCACGCACTCTGAAAACTCACTTTCTGGATGACAAAGGTGCGACCTAGTGTGGGGATAATGTCATTAGATCTTGTTGACAACAGTCTGTTGTAGTCTATCTAGAGTCTCCTTTGGGTTCTCTTGCGGTGTTGGAGGTCAGGTCGAGAGCAATCCAGGTAGACAGAAGGATCAGGGGGTACACAGAGGGACAGCCATGTCCTCTGTAAAACGAGGCTGGGGCTCTGGGGGTGGCGATGGTAACTTACCTGCCCTTGTCCTGGGGAGCAGAAAAAAAGGCAACAGAAGCAAGAGCAGCTGCATCTTCCTAAGAAGTCTTCGCAGGTGAGAGCTTCTGAACCTTTCTCCTTGCTGTCTTTTATCTCTCAGCAGAGGAAAGGGGCGGAGTTGGCTGAGTGACTTTTGTTTCCCACTTTTTTTTTTTATTAATCTTTTTATTTTTTGGCAGAACTGGATATTGAACTCAGACCCTTGCACTTTCCAGGGAAGTGTTTATTCTACTGAGCCAACTTCCTCAGCCCTCCCACTGTATTTTGATGCTTCATCCTGAGAAACTTTCTAAGAAAGTGCCCACCTTCCAATACCTCCCCTGATGACATTTCCTGTGTGTTTGTGGGAGAAACACACACTGACCACAGCTGATACTTCAGAGCTGATCACCTGCTACAGCCCACAAGACAAACCCAAGTGTCTGAGGTGGGGACTGGAGGATGTGGCATTGGCCAGTACAGCATCAGAAACCTGGGTTCCAGTGACAGAATTTATAACACAGGATTCTAAGTTCATGAGGATAGATTCTGCTTAGATAAGCATTAAGCCCTTCTCTTGTGCTAGGAGCAAGCCTGTTGGAGAGACAACTGACCATGTGGTGAGGAAGACAGATTCCTATAACCCAATTTCACAAAGGTAATGAGGGAGTCATGTACAAAGCAATAGCAAAGCATGGCCACCATGCACTAAACCTAGCTGGTGACACTTACTTCATCAGAGCCTCCTTCCCTGGGTGTCCTAAACACCACTTATTTTATTATTACGAATATTCGGTGTGATGGGAATCTCTTCTCTTCTCAATATTTTTAAACAAAGTTTCTGTATGTGGCATTTCTTTGTCTAAAATAGCAAGTTGCTCTGGGCCTTAGAGTTCAATCTGTACATTGGCTTAGGTTATTCCCACTACTTTGGGTGGGCTGTGTGGATTCCACTAGAACCCCCTAGAGTAGCGATGGAGATGTATGGGGGTATATCTGGGTCCTGGTGCCTTATCTTTAGGGCTCTCTTGTGCTCTGTTTCCTTGGATGTAGGAAGTGCATTCCTTGTTCAACCAAGCCCTTCTGCCATAGTGTTTCTGCCTTGGAGCCAGGGACTCAATCCTCTGAAACCGTACTGTTGGATGGACAGTGGTATCTCTAAATATCTGGATTTTGGTGATGTAAGCTCCTCTTTCTGTGTCCTTGTGTGACAATTAGATAATCTGTCCCTGTTTGCCTTTTATATCATGCTCCTCCACACTGCACTGCTTGTCTTTTGACTCTATGATTTTGTATAATCTGAATATTGCATGGATGGATCATATTTTTGAGAACATTCTTCCATCTATGTCTTTGAATTTGAAAATAGCAGTTAATGTGTAGAATTTCGCTTTGACCAACTCTGTATGCTGGTATCTGTGAACCAAGCAAGTACATAGAATGCAGAAGTATGTAATAAAAAGCCATCCTTGAATATCTGCCTCAATTTGGTGAGTTTAAATGATTTATATTTAAAATGAGTACTGATAATTAAGAACTTATTTCTGACCTTGGGCTACTTGCTGCTTATGTCACTATTGTTTGTCCTCAAATCTCTCAATAATGCCTTAGCATGTTTTGTAGGCTGGAACCTTTTAAAAATATCTGGTGGTATGTCTGTTAGTCCTATTTTATTTCTGGTGACACTAGGAATTGAACCCAGGGATGTTTGACAGAGATACAGTCTGCATGCTGCCTGTATTTTTTAGTTTTTATTTATTTTTTATTTTTTCAGAACAAATTACTTTATTTTGATGAATAAAAGAAATAGTAATTAAAAACAAAACAAATGCATTCTTCTCTCTGGCAGCGCCACACCCAGACTCCAGGCTGGAAGATCCCTTTTCTCAGTTCATCGACTCTTGTCAGTTACTTTCCATGTCCCAGTCTTTGAGCAGGTAGTTAGGGTTAGCTACCAGGTATGGATCTTCTTCATAGCTCTCACTTCCTTCCGTGGAGCCTTTCAGCCCAGCCTGGGTGAGTTCAATGAGAACGTGGTCGTAGTGTGTGAGGCGGTGAATGACTTTCTCTATCATTCTCTTTTTATTTATAAGTTCCTCTTCTGAGTCTATTTCTGATTCAATTTCCTTCAGGTACCAGTTAACAAGTTCACTCCTCTTTAATGCTGACTCATCCTCCTCTTCTTCCATTTTTCTGAGGTGAAGCACAATGAGGTTAGAGATTCGGCAGTACTCAGAGAAGCCCAGCCTCAAGGAGGCTTTGGAAACAGCATCTTTATTTATGTCCTCACTGTAGCCATTGATTCCATTCACAGGGGCAGGACTGTCAGCATGACTGTTGACACCATCTGGACCCTCATCAACTTCTATCTGGGTCTCCTCTTCTTGGTCTAGATTGACATCAGGTGTTTCCACACGGATGATTGACTTATTTAGTAACCGAAAAGCTTCCTTCACGTGTTTTGGCTGGACCTCATCACAGCAATGCATGCGGACCATCGCTTCAGAGAGATGGATCATGCTCTCAAGCTGTCACACTGTAATTCTCCATGAAGACTTGGCTACCCCAGAACCATTCCTCTGGCAAAGACATTTATACTACTCCACAATGAAGTCCTCTGACTCTTTGGAAATCTTGGGTTTGAACTGTCTGGCGAAAAGAAGGTATCTCCTGATGTCATCAAGGGAGTAGACTCAGTCAGTTGACTCCTCAATTCTTGAATGAATGTCTACTATCCACCTGGCAATAGCATAATCTGTAACATTGTTACATTCATCCACCAGGATAAAGAAGAGATCAAATTGAGACATAATGGGAGCAGACAAGTTTATATTCTGCTTTAGTGACTTGGACCTGTCATAGTGTCCACTGACTGGGTTTGCTGCCGCCAAAATGGACGTTCTGGCATTCAGGGTAGCCTTCACTCCTGCTTTAGTGATGGAAATGGTCTGCTGTTCCATAGCTTCATGAATGGCAACTTGATCCCACACATCCATCTTATCGAGTTCATCAATACAACATACACCGTTATCAGCTAGCATCAAAGCTCCAGCCTCAATAACAAACTCATGCAATTCTTCATCTCTCACAATGGCAGCTGTTAAGCCAGCAGCACTGGATGCTTTGCCACTGGTGTAGACAGCTCTGGGGCTGAACTCCTCCACGTGCTTGAGAAACTGACTCTTAGCTGTACTTGGGTCACCAACAATGCAAACATTTATGTCTCCTCGAAGAGAGGTCCCTTCTCCTGTTGTCTTTGGAACACCACCAAAGAGCATCAGCAGGACACCTCACTTTACCTCATCATTGCCATGTATAGTAGGGAACAGGCTGGTACAAAGATTGTGGTAGAGATTTTTATCTTGGCTCATTTCAAAAACTTTCTCCCACTCCTTCACAGTCATTTGGTTCTTAATGCTCTCGGCTGTCTGTTCTTCATCTCTGAGCTCTTTCACACCAAAACGTGGGTTGGTTGGTGCAACACAACAGGCAAGAAAGACTAGCCGGTAAGAAAGATCCCTAACACCAAGGGCTCGGAGTCCCCGAATGCCTTCTGTCTCATAGCCATCAGTGCCACTGACACGGGAATTAGTTTCTGCATGTGCTCCTAGTGTACTAAGCTTAGAGACATCAGGCACAACAATCAGCGTCCCCGTAAAGTCACACTTGTCACCAGCTTGAGCTGACTCCCCAGCTTCAGTCCTCAAGATTACTTCTAAACTGTGGGGAATGCTTCCTTGGGGATGCTCAGCTTGAGTCTCCTGGATACGAACCTTTTGAAAATCAACAAATCTTGATTTGTTTGTATCCAGCAAGAATCTCTTCCTGTTGGCACAGACTGGATTTCGGCAGATATTTGGCTGTGTGTATTTGAACTGCTGTTCTACATCCTTGATGACTGTCTGACAGTCCAAGCACAGGAAAGTTCCACTCTCCAGCTCTGGGTGAACAGGGTGAGTCCGCACGACCTGCCCACTGATGCGAGTGAGCAAACTGATTCTGGATGAGGTGAGTTCTCGAATTTTGTGTCTAGTAGGTAGGTCTTGGAAAGCAACATAAAAATCCTTGGCAAGAGGGATCTCTTTCCGGTCTTTGACAAAGGTCTTTAAGGCGCGACACAGTTAAGGGTAGACTCTATAGAACTCTTCTTGAATGGTGGTGGAGAGTTGCTGGTTATATTGCTCCAGGTCTGCAAAACTCACAACCAATGTGTTTCTCTCAGGACGAATCAGCTCCTCAGCTAACTGCAAGTACTTAATTTCACCATTGCTGCTCTGGAACTCCTTCAGGAAGTCCAGGAACAGCTTCTGGCATTTCTCAGCCACTTCATCACAGACGTCCTGGTGCTGGCTGCCGGTGCCTGGTTCCGCTGTTGCTGGAGGTCCATCGCTACCTGCTGCCGAGGAGCCGCCGGTCCCTAGACGCTGCTGCCTTTGTATTTTTTATTTTGAGACAAGATTTCACTAAATTGCTTGGATTAGATCATGTGTTCCTCAGCTTCATTGTACCAGGGTCATGGGACTGCAGGCGTCTTAGCCACCCCTGGTTTATCATGCATTTTTGAAGAACAGTTTTTCTAGATGTATAAATGTTGCTGACAGCTTTTTCCCCTTACAGTTTAAGTACGTTATATCACTGCCTTCTGCCCTTACAGTTTGTGAAGAGAAGTCAATTGTTAATCAATTTTAATGAAAATTTTCATAGAAGCCCTTTGTTTTAAATATTTTAAAGAGAATAAATTCATAAAAAACAATTAGAAATGACACAGAATTTTACAAAAGACGAGGACAGGAATTTGACATTTTCCATGTTGTATTCCATTGTCTTCAAATTGGTTGTTGAAGAGCCAGGGAGATGGCTCAGTGGAATAAGCGCTTCCCTGGCAAGCACAAGGGCCTGAGTTCAATCCCTGGTTCCATGAAACAAAAAACAAAAACAAACAAACAAACAAACACCAAATTGGTTGTTCAGATTAGTGGACATAAGTATGCAAAATGGGTCAAAAGGTGAAAAATAACAAAAATAGTTTAAGCATTAACTGTTTCTTTCAATAAATCCATCAAATTTATCAGTATTATTATCCTAGCTATCCTGTGTATCAGGTATCAGAACCATGTTTATTGCCCAAAATTTGTCATAGCTAACTCATGGCAACAACACAAAAGCCCATGAACTAAAGAATGGATAAAAAAGATGTGGGTTTTTTATGCAATGAAGTATTACTATGAAGAAAGATAAACCTGAGGTTTTTATAGGTAAATGGATGAAACTAGAAGCTATACTTTTTTCTTTTATTTATTTATTTATTAATTTTATTGAGAAAAATTGCAATGAGACAGTTTCAAAACAGGTTGGTAGGAGAGTTACAACAATTAATACATTGCATAATGTTGTCTTTGCAGTAGTAATTCATAGCACAAACTGCAGACATGACATCCTGTCCAAACACTATTAGTACAAATTTTCCTCTTATGGAATTAAGAGAAAATAGCTATATAATCTATCCTAACTATTTTGTATATAGAAATACAAAATTGTCCTTCGCTTATATCTCTTTTTTGTTTGGTTTTGTCAGAGATGGGTATTGCATTGCCATCCAAATATTGTAGGTACATGAATTCAGCAAAATATTCCAATATAGTCCAGTAGTCCACAATAGTAGTGGGCTATCCACAGGACTGACAATGTCCGAATCTGTTGAGTTGAGCCTTCCACAGCTCAGCATATTAACATGGCTTCACTTTTCATATATTGTTTCTACATTTTTCTGCTGGATGGTTAAGACCAAGATAAAGCAATACCTATATAACAAGAAGTATAACTTTTGGATCTGATAAGGTCAGTCAAGTACCCTCAGGACTGTACCACACTTTGTAGATCCTTTGTTAGTGTCAGCCATATGGATGAGTCATGGTCATTGGTTGACCAATGTGCTCTCTGTGAAAGCCTGAGAGAATGTTTTTTCTCCGTGTGACTCTCTTTAGACACACACTACATCATCAATCACATTCCTCTGTGGCCTCATAATCTCCTTAATCAAAATTTGGGACACAACTGAGTTAAATGATGTCAGTATTGGTTCTCCTATGTCCTGTGTCTTCACTGACCTTGAAAGGCTAGGGCCAAAATGTGGTCTGTTCTTGCAGCCCTTCTTTTTCTCTAATTTTTGGTCACAAAATAAGGTTGTAAACTTTCCTGAAGAGAAGTTTATTATTATCCTACAACATATGCAGTTGGGTTTAACCTATCTGTCTGAATATCAAATATCTTAGGCATAAGATGGAACATGTATTTTCCATCAAGTATTGACATGTTAAACTTTAAGTTAGAGGCTATACTTGTCAGTGAAATGCATCAGACAACATGTATAAATATCATATTGTCTTACTAGTGTAAGAACAAGAAAGTGTGAATAAAATCTGAATGGTATAATAGATCCCATGAAAGAGAAAGAATCTGTTCAAAGGGAAGGAACAACTGGGACAAGGGAAAGAAGAAAGGAAAGATAGAAAGAAGGGTCAACTGTTAATCTTATTAAGATTCATTTCTCTGGGAGAAGTCACTTCTCTGCTATTTTGAAGACTTTTCATCTTTTATCACTTTCTTTATAATGAAGATAATTTTGGGTGTATTCTGCCTACACATTTTGAGCTTATGAGGTTTGGATATTGTTGTAGTTCACTATATTTAGGAAGTTTGGGTCCATTGTTTATTGGAAAGTCTCCTTGAAACTTTATATCTTCCTAATCTTGAATATATATATATATATATATATATATATATATATATGATAATATTTGTGGGCACATTTAGGCCTTGTTTCATTTTCTTTATTCTTTCTGCTTCTCAGACTGAGTCATTTCATTTATCCCTTAATTTTACTGGTTCTTTCTTCTGCTTGCTCAAATCTGCACTAGCCCTCTGTTACTGAACTTTTCATTTATGTTACTATAACTTTAAGCTTCAGAAATAAAAATTTTGCTTTTATGAATATTCTTTGTCTTTTTGTACATAGTGTCTTTTTCTTCCTTTAGTCTATTTCTCATTTTCTTTTAGCTTTTTTTGAGTATTTGAAATATTCTGGGTTTAAAATCATTGTTTAGTCTATTCAGTGTCTAGGATTTCCAAAAATTATTTTATGTAAATTGTCTCTTTTCTGTGAATGGGGTCTGCTTTTATTGTTTTATTTTATTCTTTATAACTTTTTGCTGAAAACTGGACATTTCTTATATCGTAATTGTGGTGGCTTTGTCACAATGCAAAGGATATTTCTCTTTCCATAGCATTTTGTTCACCCAGGGCCCAAAGGTCATACCTCAGCTTAACGGGCAAGAGTTGTTTCTCTTACCAGTTTTCTCAGCATCTCATGCTGTGTATGTTCATATCATGTCTACGAAGAACATGAGAAATGTTTATTTTATGATAGGTAAGAGGGATCATGCTTAGTCACTTACCAAAACCTTGAGTATTCATAGTATGATTATAAAACTAATATTTTATATAGTTTTTTTATCTCCCCAATTTCTGCCTATTAATTCTTGGATTATATCCTTTATCATCTGGTCTTGGTATAACATGTTGGACATAGATATCTCTCTGCCATGGACTTACTGTTACTACCTAATAGCTCCAGAATAATGTAAGACATATATGCAAATAAAAAGGCAGTCTACATCATTCCAGGCAGCCCTTCAAATAAGCTCTATGTAAAATTAGGTATTGCAGAAACCTGCTGGGTCTGCACAAACATTACTGCTATGGCTTGTGTCTAGATGTTCCCCAAAAGCTGAATGTGGTCATGGATGGGGCATTTTCAGAAGTGGCTGATCTAGAGTGTGTTACAGCAGGATTGATACATGGCACAATGCTAGATTCACAGGCATTAGGATTGAGGGTGTGAATGATATGGGTCCTGAGTAGCCTGGATAATATATAAGGGATAGAAAGAACCATGGTTGTCCCTTACTTGTTTTTGTTTTCTTCTGCCCACCATGAATAGTTTCTCCACTGCAGTGCCAGACTGCCATGAAATGCATACTTGGAGTCAGTGAGTTCTGGAGTGAAACCTCTACAATTGTGTGCAAAATAAACCTTTTCCTATTTACCTTTTGGTGTTGGATATTTTGCCCAGCAGTGAGGGGAATTTAACTACAACAATTCTGTTGGTGTCACAGTGTAAGCTGTGACAGAGGGAGACTAGAATTAGTGGTATTGTTATTAGTTCACATTAGCTGGCTTCAAACCTTTCTCTCCTGAATCTCTCCTTGGCTACAGTCTTCACAGGATTAACAAGGTCAGGGTTTTACCTGTCTTCATATGTTATAATGGGTTAGATGGAGAGGAAATGCCCTTGTTCTGGGAGGATTCCCAGTCTGGGTGCTGCTGAGTGTGAGAAGGAAAGTTCTTTATGGTGTAATTCGTTGGTGCCTGATTCATTCCAGAAAAAGAATGGCAGGGTAAAGGCACATCATAGGTGTCCTGAAATAATTTAACTCTAATATATATTGGCAGTATATCTTAAATATAAATATAATAGATAGAAGGGAAGGCAAAGGGCACACATTTTATTTCATACCTTCACATGATTTAAGGCATGTGTAAAGGAATTTATGTAACTTATCCCATTGAGATTTCCACACCCTGCACAAGAATTATATTTACATGCTCTAAAATGACACAGACAGGCATATTAAGTGACATGGCTGCTATCATATTGTTTCTTAAAATATGGCCACACACACACATGTGCTGCCTGCTTGCCATAATACACACTTTCCTCTTTATGATTCTTAGAAGTAGTGTGAAGCACACTGGGAAGACTTCATCTCAGGAAAAGAAAGTGATCTCCTAGTGAGAGCTGTCTCAGGAATGCCATTCTGCTATGGCCAAGTGCTTTCTTTCCAGGGAGTTCTTGCCACAGTGGTGGGGTGGTGTCTGAAAGTACTGCTGGATTACAGAGGGTGTGGGAAAGATTGCTTTTAAAATCTCAGGCAGCTCTGAGCCCATGTTTCAGACAGAAGAAATTTGATCTGGGGATTAGGAACTGTGGTATTATCCTCAGGTACATGGCTCAATTGCCTATTTGTGGGCTTCTTGATCTCAAATTCCAGTCATCACAGGACAGAGTAAAGATTTTAAATGTTTCAAAGTATAATATCTAAAACAGGTTGTGTGTCAGGTAGCTTTTTGAACTATGTGTGTCAAGGTAACTTTTTAAAGTCTCTCTATATCTTTAAATTTCTACATATATTATCTATCTATCTATCTATCTATCTATCTATCTATCTATCTATCTATCATCTATCTATCTATCTATCTATCTATCTATCTATCTATCTATCTACCTTTGCATAAGTATTTCAACATGCATTTTTGTGTATGATCACATACTTATATCAGGCATGTACATTTGTATTTGTGGGTTGTCAAGGGCATTGCAGTTATACGGTTATATGATTTTTGTGTGTCAGTGTGTCTTCATTATTTCCTATCCAAGCATGATCTGGAACATCTTTGTCTCAGGAGTAATTTTGCCTGCAAGTAGAAGTTCTCAGGTCAGCTGCTTTCCCTTTATTATGAAGATGGTCAGGATCAATAAGATAATCTGCTACCAGGACCTTCATGAACATCAATATGTGAGGGGTGGTGGAAACCTACAAGAATATATTACCCCAATATAAAAAATCAGTTCTTCATTGGTGGCGTATTAGCATTTTGGATATGGGGAACCAGTCCCCAAGGAAACTAGAGTGGACTCCAAATACAGCTCTCTCTATTGCCATCAAGACTAGCAGGTCATGGTTGCTGATTATGCTTGAGACAAGACTGATCCCAAAATAGGGACTCCACGTCATCCAGTTATCTTATACCACAAATGTGGCCTCTAGGTTAAGAACTGACTGGCTTGGGGGTCACTGTGGCCTGTGAAACTAAAACTGTGACATTGACCATTTGGTTTGTGGGTTAGATCATGTGTTCCTTTTTTCTCATACTACACAAGCTTCTTTGAATCTAGTGGTATTTAAAATATCTAATAGTATGTGGTGCAACTTCCATGCTACAGTTTGCCATAATCTTTCTACCCATGGAGGCAAACAAATGTGACTGCTCTGGTTTTGTTTTTTCTCCATGCAAAAATGGACACATTCTTTTGAATTGCACACTTGTTCTACTATGTTAAAATGTGACAATGCTCAGGAAAATTTTACATGTAAGAGATAGGCATGGTATTATGCTTAAATAACTTTCATTTATGAGGATTTGCTAGACAGATTCAAGTTCATCTAATTAACCTGGTGAAGAAAGACAATGTTGGGTTAACTTCATGTGGCTGCAAGTATATGGAGACAGGGATGATGCCCACCATCTTTGTTTCTGCACCTCCAGCACCCAGCATGTAGTAGATGCTGTATATGGGTTGTCTGAGTAATAGAAAATAAATGCTCTCAGTCCTTATGCAAACTCTTGAGCTACTCAAAGGTAGCTACAACATGGGGAGGCCACAGTGATCTTAGAGTAGAGGTTCTGTTGGTGTTGTGCAAAGAGATCTGAAGGTGTTGGGCAAGTGCTCTGTTGTGTGAAGCCTTAGCTCATAAGAGATCTTGGTCTAGATGTGAGGGCTTCATTTGCAGAGCTGTGAGATGAAGCTGAGAACTCTGGGGAATGTTCCCGTCTGTTTATTCTCTAAGGCTGTGTTCTGGAACCTGAATATACTGAATTCATAGATTTCCTCTCAGGCAAGTTGCAAATCAGAGAAGGTCTAGTTGAAAAAGTTTCCTGGTCTCTCCTTGAAGGAGTACCCTCTGAATAAATATGGGCACAGGGAGCACTGTGTGAAGGAGAGTTGGGAGTCACTGTCTTAGGTGAACATCATTTAAAGGGCAAGAGCAAGGCTGGGGGATCTTCTAAGGCAGGTGTGGGCAACCCATGGCCTGCAGGCTAGATATGGCTCCAACAGTAGGCACATAAGATCACCAGCTTTTAGCATTATTTTGTGATTTTTAGTAATGTTTTTCATGAATGGATTGCATAGCACTCAGGACAGACTGTGAGTGAGAATGGAGCCGTGTTGGCGAGGGGACAGTGCAGAGCTAACTTTAACCTCTGAACCCTGCACACACAGTCCCTTTGTGAGAAACTATTCACAAGGGTGAAGCACACTAAGCACAAAACTATATCATGGCTTCCTGACATGCATCTTGAGGACTCACTAAGATTAGGAAGCACTTTCATTGAACCAGATAGGCTTGCTTCAGTTTCAAAAAACAAAGACAAGGTATATGTTTGTGTTGCTGCCATTAAAAAAAGTTATAACAAAAATGGAAAATGTTTTGGTGTTTATATACATTAAATATATACATTTTTGTTTGTTTTTGTTTGTTTTTTTGTGGCAGATCTTGGGTTTGAACTCAGGCCCTTGTTTTGCCAGGCAAGCGCTTATTCTACTGAGCCATCTCCATGGCCCCAATAGTACATATTTTATTTTTTTAAATTTATTTTTTATTTATTTATTTTATTTATTTATTAGAGAGAGAGAGAGAGAGAGAGAGAGAGAGAGAGAGAGAGAGAGAGAGGGGTGTGTGTGTGTGGCCAACTCAGCCCACCAGGGGGCGGGGCTGGCTGGCATGTGGTGCTGGGGGATTGAACCGCGGTCCCTGATGCTTTGCTAAGCTTGTTCTAAGTAGGTGCTTTAGACCACTGAGCCATCTCTCCAGCCCAATAGTACATATTTTAAACAAAACCCGAGACTATTTCTCTTTCCTCGCTGTAAATCAAGATGTAAGCCTAAAGTTTGGACACATGAGCTCTAAATGGTACAAAATGTCCAATAATGGTAGAAAAAACCATAGATTTGGGGGACACATTGAGCTTGAGCAATTAAGCAGTCCCTTAGTTTCCTGGCCTTTTAAGAATTCTGATTTACCCAAGCATAGGAAATATGAGCCCCTTGCATGGGCTTTTATTTCTCCTGAGTACATAGGAGATAGAAAAATAAAAATGAAGTCTTGGTACTCAGAAGATTTTATTAGGTTTTTGTTACTTAATCACATATGGCTCTAGGTTGTGTTAATTTCTGCCATTATTGCAGTTGGCTGCTTTTATTTTGTCCCTGGTAGGTACTATAAGGACATATTTCCATTCAGTGATTA
>NW_004524883.1:1203294-1203995 GCF_000260255.1 Octodon degus
TATATATATGGCAGTGTTTTGGAAATGTGAGAGGATGCAAATGTCCACTCAGTATTTTTAGTCTCGTTTATTCTAGGGCTCCTAAATGCCATACCTTATGTTTGTATAGATTACATTACATGGATATACATTGGCTAAGTATTCCTTTTTTTATTAACTGTTTCTTATTTCTGATAATTTTGACAAATAATGAAACAAAGATTTTTGTGTGCAATGTTCATTTGTATGCTGTTTGCGGCTATTCTGTGTGTGAGCCTGTACACAAAATTGTGGTTTTATTTACATGCTGTACACCGAATAGTGCCATATTGTGCTGTGTCCATTGTCAGACACATAGCCCTTGGAGAATATATTGGGAATGGGGGAGGTTGCACATTTGTGGAGTCAGGGATTTGAGAGAAATCTCTGCCTTTACCTCTCCAGTTTGCTAAAAATCTAAAATTGCTCTTTATTTTATTTTATTTTTTTGTAGGTTACATTGCATTTTATTTCTTTTTTTTGACATCAGTTATTTTAAAGAAAAAAATAAAAACAATGGTACAAAATCTCAAAACAAGATTTTGGGAGAGTAACAATGGTTAGTACAATGTGTATTGTTACTGCCAAAGTAGTTTTGCATATTACAAGATATAGGCAAGAAAAAATAAATAAACAACATAGGTACAAACCTCTGTTTTTTTTTAAGTCAACAGAAAATGGAA
>NW_004524883.1:1230519-1243351 GCF_000260255.1 Octodon degus
CTGGGACTGGTCCCACTGGCGCAGGGTAGCAGGAAGCTCTCTGCACACTCACCGGACCTGGGCTTGGACTGGGTCTGGGGGCTCCAGGAACTCGGCAGAAAATCCTTAATCCAATGTTATATTGGGAATTTTTTAAAGTCAGTATCCCTAAGTTTTGTCTTTTCACCTCCCCTTGATGTGCCTGGTGTTTTCCAGGCAGACTAGTTCACCTCAGTTACCTTTTGCTCCCTCTCTCAATCATGAGAGAAAGAGGGAGGATGTTCTTATATATCTGGTTCTACCCAGCTTACTGGGTGCAGATCTATGAAGTATTAATTCATGTAGTTGTGCTTGCCTTGGGTTTGGCTGCTGTGCTTAGCTTCTTCCTGCTGTAGTCCATGGAAGTGAACCCACTGTGCCCTTGTGGCAAGATGTTCTGCTCCTGGATTAGCTGGGTGGTTCTGGCCCCTTGCCTCTCTGCAGGGATTTCAGTTACAGAGGTTCATACCAGGCTTGTATGGAGGGCCTGGGCTAGGTCCAGAAGAATCCAGTGTGTGCAAGGGAGCCAGGAAGCTCTCCCACACACCTGCCTAGCCTGGGTTTCATTTGTGTCTGGAGAGCACCAAAAGGTCTCACTCACATGTTGGTCCTGGGCTGGTTCTGGAGGGGTTCAGTGAGGGGGGTCTTCGGGGTTCCCAAGAGCACTGCTGGCTGGAAGTGTCACTCACATGCTGGGCTTGGGCTGGGTCCCGAGGCATCCAGTAGGCACACAGGAGTACTGAAGCTCTTCCACACAACTGCTGGGCATGGGCTTGGGCTTTGTCTCGATTATACATGTTCTAATCTCTCAGAAAATTTGTTCTTTCCTAGAAGATATCAAAACCCAGGGAATCATACAGGTAAAACCTATAGCAAATATGCTAGATTACTTTTAGATTTCTTTCACTAGGATCCACCAGATCTTGTCTGAAAAGCAGGTTATGCTTTACATGTTAAGGCCTTAACTGTCACCACCTTATATAGCCCAGATGAACTGTAGCTGCCTTATATAGTCCCTATGGGGTTTCCTACCTCATTACTGGGGAAGCTATCTTCTTTTCTCAGGGTTATTGGCCTCATGCTCTGGGGCAGGACAGCTCTTAAAAGCTGTCCTCATGTTTATTGGTTAGGGATGTGTGTAGGAGGCCTTAAAATAAAAAAAAAAGTTTTATTTTGCTCTGTGGGTATCCACAGAAGCTGCAAAAGTTAGAAGGGTTTTCAGAAATGAATTTGTCTCAGTTGATAGAAATTGCTCAGAAAGTGTGTCATAATAGACAGCATGCTGAAAGAGAGAGAGAGAGAGAGAGAGAGAGAGAGAGAGAGAGAGAGAGAGAAAGAGAAAAGTGATACTAGCAGCCTGGCAGAAAGAAGGGACATTTCAAGCAAAGATGTTCAAAGTTGCTAGAAAGGGAAGAAGAAATATGTTTATAACAGAATCAGAGGAAGTTTCAGATTGATGAGTTCCTGAGTCTCTGCCTCTCAGCCCCAGAGAACCCATGATGATGACTGCCAATGTTAGGGAAAAGCCTGTTAAAGTTTTGGTAGAAACTAAAGCAGATTTGTCAGTAGTTACTCAGCCTGTGGCCCCACTTTCAAATAGGAGAGTATTCAGTGTTTTCCAAAGAACCTACAAAAAGCTCTAACTTGTCTTTTTATAAGTACAAACTTTAAAAAAGTTATTACATTCTTGATCCTTCTGCTAATGTCTCAATAGCTATTCAAGATATTAAACAAAAAGTCAATGATATGTCAAATTCCGAAGCCCCTGGGACCTTGTCTTTATCATCCTTATGGGAAAACATTATTAGTTCCTCTTGGTGAAAATCTTTGACTATATTTCTAATTTTCCTGTTGATATTTGGCCCATACATGTTTAATTGTATCTTAGGCTTATTCTCCTCCAGACTCAAAGCTGTCTGCCTACTGAAGATGAAAATACCTGTTATCTTTTGAGAGTCTTAGATAGAACCTCTGGAAAGTATCTCTGACTACTGGTTCACAACTACAACCTTGTTCAGCCTGCAGAAACCAGAATAGCATTACCCATATATTCTTCATGGCAGTTGGTGTTACTTCTTCAGGGTGGGAGGAACCTTAATATATGTTTCTAGACAAGATGTAGTGGAATGAAACATCTGATCTGAAAGGTACCTGGGACAAGTTTGTGTGCTCCAAAAACCAAAGAATGAATTTTAGGAACAAATGGAAGTTGAGAGCAGAATATATTTGTTGGGGAAAGAAAGCTTCTGTCTGAGAGGGACAGAAGGGGACCCAAGTGGTTTGCCCCAGGAAGCTGTCTCTTCCATGGATTTGTATACAGTAAAACTTTGTGGGTTTAGGGTGTAGAAAATAGGAACTAATTTAGGTTTTCATAAGGTGGGACAAAACTATGGTCAAGCAATGAGATTACAAGCACCATTGCTCAGGTAAAATTAATGAAGTCCAGGACCAAATGGAAAAGCAAGTCACATAGCAAGTGGATATATATATATATATATATATATATATATATATGGATTTTATCTGGTATCCAGATGATAACAGTTGGATTAGTGACTCTTCCTGGCTTTATCAAGATGATGAGAAATACTGGATGCTTATCTTAGGGAGGTAAGCATTTGTTTGAACTTTGGACTTTAGGTCTGGTGCACAGCAGAAGCATCTATCTCTCTTACAGTTGCAAGGCATCTTGACTTCTGTGTTTTCTCTTTGAAGGCCTATCCCTGACTGACTGTAGATAATATTTCTATCTAACCTGGCTGCCTCCAGAAAAAATCTTTTTACATTTTTTGGAAGTTTTTGCCATTTCCTCTGTAAACAGGGTTTCTATGACTTTCTGCTGCTTCTATCTTTCTCATTTTCTCCAATCACTCTTAAATTGTACTGTTTTGCTCATCTTGTAACAATTATACTAATTTGAAAGGTCTCGCTATTTCTAAGATATCTTTGTGTTTATGGTCATTAGTTTCAATCTTATTTTGTAGATATTTCATCTTGGCCTGCCTTCAATCTTCTGCATGACTTTTCAGTGGAGATTTTCTTATTTTTTTATTGTTTTCCCATAATTTTATTGAGAAACAAACAGCAATGAGACAGTTTCAAACCAAACTGGTAGGAAAGTTTCAATAATTAACACATTGCATACATTCTTCCTAGTGGTTAAGTGCTGTACAAGATGCGGACATGATATCCTATTTACAAACACTATTAGAACAAATCCTTCTATTCATTAAGAGAATGTAACTATATACCTATCCCAACCATTTTGAATACTCAGATACAAAATGGACATTCATCTATATCCCTTTTTTGTTTAGTTTCATTTTTTGAATATTATATGTGTGTTAACTCAGCAAAACACTGTAAAAGAGTCCTGTAGCCCATAATAGTATTGGGTCTTCTGCTTCACTGGAAATGTCAGAAATTTTTGACCTGAGTAACCTACAGCTCAACATAACAGCATAGCTTTACTTCTTATACTTCGTTTTTATACTTTTCTGCTGGCTGGTTAAGACTAAGGTAAAGCAGGACCTATGCAACAAGAATTGTAGCTTTTGGGTCTGATAAGGCAGTGAAATCCCCTCAGGATTTATCCTGAGATCCTGTACCTCAGATTTTAGATCCTTTGTCAGTGTCAGCCATGTGGACGAGTCACGGCCATTGCTTGGCCAATGTGCTCTCTGTGAAAGCCTGAGAATGTTTTCTCTCCATATGACTCTCCTTTGGCACACTCTACATCATCAATTACTTTTCTCTTTGGCCCCATAATCTCCTTGATCAGAAAATTTGGGACACTACCGAGTTACATGACGTTACAGTCAGTGGAGCTTTTAATCCTCTGAATTTGTGTTTGTATCTGTGGATTCAAATAGATCTGTGGAAGAAATGTATTCCATTTTTTTCCTACATTGGACATTCATGTATCCCTCATTTTCCTGAGTTTCTCCTTTATTTAATAATGTGTTTCTGCTTTAATCTCTTTCATTTTGATCACCAGTTCCTTTTACATCTTACAGATTATTTATTCTATAGTATCTTTAAATTGTTGTTTTACTTCTGTTGCTGTCATTTTAGAAAGTTCCAGTGGCTGGCTTCTAATTCTTTTTCTCACTGTGCTCTGGACATTCTCTGAATGGGCCAGCCTTTTAATGTAAAATTTTGCTTCTTTGTCTTGTCACTTTATATGCTAATTTATTTATTTTTTTGTTTTGATGCTTGTAGATTTCTTTTGGTACATAGCTTTATCCTTGGTATTCAGCACCTACTGGGGAGGGGTGCAGTGTTGGGCTCACTAGGGCATTAGTTGTGTGAGGTACAGTGAGTGCTTTTAGAGATACGGGATCCTAAATAAGATCATTACATGACAGCTATCTCACATGTGAACTCTACCATTGTGGAGGCTTTTGGGTGGAAAATGAGTGAGGCCTGGGTGCCTCCAGTTCCCTCCAACATTTTTTGACCCAAGCCCCTGTGACTCCATTGATCTCTGTCAGGACGTGAGAATGGATATGTTCTTCACAGTGTCACATAGCTTTCATCAGAAGCCAAATGTATGAGGCATGTGACCCTGTCTTGCATAACTAAGACAGAATAGAAAGATGTTGATTTTTATAATGAAAATTTCAAGTTGATAACTTCTTAAAATGTATTTTGCACAGGGTCCACAGGGTCCTCAGTGTCTCATTATTCAGGTCAGACTCTTAGTGATACTCTTGTTTTTAGCCTCCAAAGCCTTGCAATTACACCACCATGCCCAGTCTTCCAGTTGATTCTTGGTATAATTCTCTCTGGGTAAAACTGATCTGCCTTGTGGAAGAGGAGAAACTAGTGATATTTAGAACAAGTTTCTCATTCCTGAGAGTTTTTCAAAGGTAAGACCAGAACCTATTATGATTCTTCTACAAAGAAATAGATTTCACCGACCTTATCAGACCCAAAAGCTACAACTCTTGTTGCATAGGACCTGCTTTACCTTGGTCTTAACCAGCCATCAGAAAAGTATAAAAACGAAATATAAGAAGTAAAGCCATGGTGTTATGTTGAGCTGTAGGGGACTCAGGTCAACAATTTCTGACATTGCCAATCAAGCGGAAGACCCAATATTATTATGGGCTACTGGACTCTTTTAGAGTATTTTGCTGAGTTTGCACACCTATAATATTCAAATAATGGAACTTAAAAAAAAAGGGATATAGATGAATGTCCATTTTGTATCTTTGTATTCAAAATGGTTAGGATAGATATATAGTTACATTCTCTTAATGAATAGAGTGATTAGTTCTAATGGTGTTTGTAAATAGGATATCATGTCCGCATCTTGTACAGCAATTAACCACTGGGAAGAATGTATGCAATGTGTTAATTATTGAAACTGTCTTACCAATTTGATTTGGAACTGTCTCATTGCTATTTGTTTATCAATAAAATTATGGGAAAAAATCTGTAAATAAAAAAATAGATCAAAGGGTGTTTGTTGATATATGGCTAAGTGATCATTGCCCAGAAGCTCTGGGTTCTCTGGCTTACGGATTGCTGTGACCTTGGCCTACCTTCTGGGGAAGGCAGGAGTTCAAGGTCATGCCAGGTGGAAAGGGCTGAGGCTGCAGAGTGGCTCCCTAGGAGGTGATGTTGAGCCCTTGGACAATGCTTGGCTGCAAACAATTCAATCAGCCCTGCCAAAGTAGAAGAGAAGAGGGCAAGTGATAGAAGTGAATGCACACAGAATTTGGAAGTGTGTTGGAAGAGGAGAGGAAGGGGGCTTAAACCTGAGGAACTGAAAGGGAAAGAGCTGGTGGCCAGGTGCAGTGTGGGGAAGACAGGGCTGGTGTGGAAGGGCCAGGCTCCGAGGAACGGGGCGAACTGAACTGAGTGCTGGCCAGGTAGAGAGCATCAAATGGGACTTGGGAGCCTAGGCTTCATCACAGCCTCCTAAGTAGTACACAGCACTGAATCTGAAAAATCTGCCCCACACAAGAGAGGCCCAGGAACCATGACACTCATGGTTGACAGGAGTTACCCCTTTTTCACTGCTCAACTCTTTGTCAAATTGTTGGGGCTTGACGAAGTTTGTTCACTTAGAGATGGTGAGAAGCTCCTAAAACCCAGAGATTTCATATTTGTAGCATTGAACAAGAACATGGGACCATGTGCATGAGGACAGTTTTAAATGCTGCAGACATCCCACTGCACAGGAATCAGAACCACATGGAAGTGCTGAGCATTAAAACAAATTGTGCTTGAGCAGTCAGGGACCTCTGTTGTTTCCCTACATTGCATGAAATGGAAGAAGGGAAGAAAAGTGGAAGGGAGAAAGCAGCCATAACCAGAATGGAAAGCAGTGCAAGTTCACAGGCAGTGGGGTCAGTGAACAAGCAGGACTTCAGCTACATTCTGTCTTGAGAACCATGTAGTGTCACAGTGCAATCCCCATGGCCCATGCTCATGAGATTCTTTCTTTTGTTGTGAAAAGCTGGTGAGGCCAGCGGTGAGGCTAATCTTATTCTGCTTTTACAAGTGTCCCAGGGTGCTGCTTATACAGGAGAGAAAGGGGGAGCCATTTTTAAAGACTACTGAGGATCTTCTATTATTTCTTCCAGAGGAGAAAGGAGTTAGATGTGTTTGTTGCACATGAGATTATCCCCAGAGTCTCCCTAAAGCTGGAGATGGAACCTCTGAACTGGCCTCATCTTAAGGTGTCCTGGAAACTCCACAGTGGGTGATCTCTCGCTTGGGCTATGAACAGAGATCCAGGAAAGGCAGACCTGTCTCATTCCTGTGATCAGAAGTTCCAACCTGAGCCCACCTTTACTTTCTGGTTTTAATTTACTTGAATCTTTCTGCACAGGCCTTAGATTTACTCCTGTGATAACACCATACTCAGTAACCCCCCAAACCTCTACTCGTATGCAGCAGGGCATGCAATATGGAGAGCATGGCTTGAGAACTGCATCTTCTAAGCCCTGGGGTTAAGTCAAGGGAATTGGACACTATCACACCCAACAGAGTTCCTCCTACCCTAGATGTTGTGTTTACAGTCAGTGAAATCCTCATCTTGCAACAAGCTTTGTCATTTCTTGGGTCTCCCACACATCTCAGGGACATCAGGATCACTTGAGTGTGTGATCTGTATTTTAGTTTGTCTTGCACTGTCAGCTCCCTCTCTGCAGTGTACTTGCCCTGGGGCCTGATGGAGTTAGTCTTGCCTACCCTTCCATGAGGCATATGTCCCCTCCATTCACTTGTGTCATGTCCTCATGTAATCTGAGGGGATGCACAGATTTACTCACCTTAACCTTTCCCTCTAGTTGACAGGTAAAAGCAAGAGAGACAAGATCAGTCTATAGCACAGACTCTATGCCTTGTGATCCTGGGCAACAAGATGGAGAAGATGGCAAGAAGGGAAATAACAGAGTCCCAGGTGAAGGAATGACTGCATTACATAGAATTATAAGAGCAACTGAAGGTGTGTGTGGCTTGGAGCAGAATGATTTCTAAATCTCAGGTACCTCTGGAGTGCCATGTGGCTATAGTTTAGTCTTGGTCTTAGAGGAGAAAGGTGAAGGAAATAATTTCAGTTTAGAATTAAGAGTCACTGAGGATACTCCACAGCCCATTATCCCTAAACCTATGGGAGAGTAAAGTCCTGATGAGTAAGAGCCTCCTCTACCCAGTGTGGTGGGACTGAGTAGTGACCTGAGTGGTGCTTGACAGGTCTGCAGCATCCATGAAACTATCCCTCTTCCCCACTGCCATTTGACACATGAAGAAGTCACATGTTCACCCTGAGACACTGATGGTGCTTAGATTCTGTCCTTGCAAAAGGGGAGGCCATGGGAAAGGTAAAGTAGGTTAGAGGGACCTGGTTAACAGCTTTGAGTGGGATTTTGAAGGTACTGAGGGGAATCAGGAAGGGAGGAGGCAGCAAGCAACATATTTGTCCCACTGACCTGCTTAGCACAGAGTTGGTGCCCATGAAGGAAAGTACATGAATAAAAAAGAAAGAAACCTTCTTACTGAGATGAGATATTTATTTAGTTGCTGGTATCTGCTCTTGAGATCTTTTAAGCTCATGCTCAGGTAAGATGGTTGTTCAGAGAGGGGGCATTAATTGCTTCCTGTAGCAAGTAGTGTTTCATGGTTTCCTCTATCCAGTCTAGATAAGGTGAGAGTTTGGTGTAGACCCCTGGAGGTTTCCCTGTTTTTTTTCCATAGCAGACCATGGCCTGAACCACATTTCCACACATGAGGGGGTCTCCAGAGTCACCCTGTAAAAAGAGAGTGAGGTCATGAGGCAGGTGTCCTCCTCACCTTTCCCCTCTGGTGTCCTAAACCCCTGTTGAAGTACTACTCATATTCTGCTGATGGTAGATGAGAGTGAAAGACAGGCCCCGGGGCCCTTAGCAGCCTGCTCTGACTGTTGACATAGTTTTTGCTTTACCTCACTTGGGCAGTTAGGCTTTGTCCTCATCCCAGGTCCTGGAACCTCTTCCCTCTAGAGCTCTGTGGGACCAGTGGTTTTAGGCTTGTGTTTAAACACAGGGAGACACATAAGTGTCCGGGCATAGAGCAGGGAAGATGAGGGTCAGGGGCTCTGAGGAGCCAATTGCGTATAATTACTGCACACCAAAGAATGGTTTCTATTGCTTGTGATGTGAGCTCAGGCAATGTGTTGCAAACTCCTGCTACCAGAGGGCACCTTTCTCCAGAGGACACTTGGACAAGTGGTGAAAGCTTCAGTTACTTATCAGTTCAGGAAGAATTCTCTCAGCTTACTAAATCATGTCTCTTGGCCCTTACTAAGGGCTGTTCTTGCTGCTATATCTTTCCCAGACACTCATTCTCCCAAGGCAAAGTGTGAAAGAGCAACTGTCTTACCTTAAAGGAAGATTTTTTAATTTTTGGGTCCCCAGCACAGATCTGAGTAGCACTGTCATAATAGCGAAAGCGTTTCTTACACTCCTCATCCATTTGCACTGTTATCTTCACCTCCCGCAGTGTTTTAGGAAGTTTTCTTCTGGGGGCCAACCGTCCCCAACCAGCCACCTGGCATATTGCACCTGGCTTCACTTGAGATTTTCCCTTGGGAAGCTCCAGAATCTGCACCTCTTTGGTTAGACTGGCCTTTTCCTCCAGCTGATGGGAAAGAAATAAGAAATATGAACCTGTGCTTTCTTGGCCTGGACACAGTGATGGATGATGGCAAGGAGGGAAGTTGCGGAGTCCCACTGGTAGGGGCAATCCTGTAGGAAGAGAGGAAGAGCAGCAGGGAGGTGTGCCTTACCTGAAGCAGCATGATGTCATTGATGCTTTCTTTATGATTGTACAGTGGATGTGGGATGTTTATTTGCACACGTATGACCTGCTGAGTCTCCTCCTGCTGCTTGATGTTGTGGGCCCCTAGTTTAATGGTTATTTCTCGACCTTCTGAGTGCTAAGGTCTGTAAAGAGAGGAGAGTTGTTTGAAGAATGTGGAGCCTCAGAGGACCTATCCAGGAGCTGTAAGTAACAGGTTACAGTTGGTAAATGTTTTAGGTCTAGATGACAAGAGGGCCACTTGCCTGAGTGACCATGCCCTCTCCTTCTTAGTAACACAGACTGAAATCTTGGACCTAGGGCTCCAGAAGTTCTCAGGGCTCACTTACCTCCATGAAAACACAATTACTTTATGGTCTATTGTTATGCCAAGGAGTGATCCTGGGCCTTAATATGTCAGATTTACTAACCCTGGTCTTCCTATGTCTTCAATTCCTTAGGTGCCAACTTGCTTGACAACCCTTGGGACATGGGTAGCCCCTTTCACTCTGAAAGGAGTCTCCTTCTTGTGTATTTCCAGGAGCTTAAGGAGTGTCTCGGGAGGAAGGGTATCTGAGGAGCATTTCCCCAAAGCGGGGGGCTAGTTTTCCTTCTTCACCTTTCCATACAGTGAGCAGCTGTCAGCACAAACTTTTCATGTATCAGGAAGCCACCACACCTCCATGCATGAGTAATATTTGTGAGGCGAAGGAAGGCCATGTAGGGCCAGGAGTGGGGCTTGGCTTTGTGTCCCCCGACGATCTCCCCTGAGAGAAAAAGCCAGTTTTGAAGAGCCATTGAGTCAGTGCCTGAGCATCTACAAAATGTCTTCAGAACTTGACATTTTCCACCTGGGAGGCTGTGGAGCTGGGAGGAACCTGGAATGAGGAGCCTCAGCTGCTTTTGTGTAAAGAGGGAAGTCAGGTCTTGGCCTCAAAATCTTTCTTCCCCATGCAGGTGGAGATGTACATAGCAGGCTGGAGACAATAAAATCCTACAGGTTTTTAACAATTCCTCTGCTGACCTTTCATTTCCATTGAGAACCTTAAACCCTCAGAGTCCTGTGATATCTATCATTCTGATGCATCCTAATGGCAAGGCTTCAGGTGTGTTCTAGATGTTGCCTAATCCTCTTTCCTAGGCCCTGAGATGTAATGGGTGCCCCAGAACTGTTCATTGGTTGTGAGAGAACGTCTCTGGGTAGTCTCTGGACCAAGGTTTATAGGACAGTGTTGATGGGATTCTGAAAGACAGGATAGTCAGAGTCTGTCTGTGGCTCATATGGAAGGCATGAGAGATAGTAAGGAATGGACAGAATGCAGCATTGGATAAAGCAGATTTGGATCAAGCACAATTGCATACTATATCTGAGGAAAGGGAAAAGTAGCGTTCTGGGAATCTGCTAAGTTGCTGACGAGGGCAGCAGCTTTCTTCTGCCAGATACAGAAGATAGGCCTATACTGGCCTATACAGTATTTGATACTTTCTCATCATTAGCCTATACTTTGAGGAAAGACCCACTTTCTAGATGAGAAACTTTGACACCTAGTGAGGGTAGAGTGTCCCCTCACTCTTGTTGAAAACAGTTTTTTTTTAGCCTACCCAGTGCCATATTTGGGGTTCTCTGGTAGATTGGAAGTCAGGTTCAGGACATGACTGGTAGACAGAAGAATCAGAGGTGTGCAGAGGACAGGACACTCATGTCCTGTGTATAATGGTCTGTTTCTCTTGTAGATGGAGTTGTTAACTTACCTGCCTTTGTCCTGAAAAGTAGAGAGAAGGCCACCAGGAGCAGGAGCAGAAGCTGCTGCATCTTCCCAAGAAGGCTTCCAAGGTGAGATCTTCTGAAGCTTTGTCCATGCTGTTTTTTAGTGCCTAGTAGAGGAAAGGGGAGGAGTTGGCTCAGTCACTTATGTTTCTGCCTGATTTTGTGAGGTTTCATCATGGGAGGCTTTCTAAGACAGCACCCATCTCCCAATGCCTTCCCTCATGACTTCCTTTACATCATTGTGTGACAATCACACAGTGATCACTGCTTATGATTCATGGCAGATCACCTGTTGCAGTTAACAAGAGGAACACAACAGTGTATGGTGGGGACTGGAGAATTTAGTACTGCCATAAACCTGGGTTCCCAATGGCACAATTTGCAACAGAAATGATCTAAGTCCATCAGGATAGATTCTGCAGCGTATGAGCATTAGGCCTTTCTCTTGTGTTAGAAGTGAGCCTGTTGGAAAGAGATTTCCTGTTGGAAATCCTTATGGGATTCTGTCATCTGGTGAAGATGACAGAATCCCATAACCCAATGTCATGAAGGCCATGGTGGAGTGATGTCCTCAGCAGTAACGAAGCATAGCCACTGTGTACTAAATTTACCTGATGACTCTTGCATTCTCATAGCCTCCTTCTCAGGGTGTCCTCAGCACCTCCTATTTTATTATAAATATTCAGTGTGAAGGAATTCATCTGTTTTCTCAATACTTTAAAATTAATGTTATTGTGAAAAAATGACAGTGAGACAGTTTCAAAATAGGTTGGTAGGAGAGTTACAACAGTTAATACAAAGCATTGTGTTGTCTTTGTAGTAGTCATCCACTTCTCAATATTTTTAAACAAAGTTCGTGCACGTAACATTTATTGGTCTAAGTGAAGAAACTGCCCTCATTTGCTCTCACGACTTTGGGTAGGCTATGTGGATCCCGTTAGAACCACCTGAGCTAGGGATGGAGTTGCAGGATTTATATAAGAGCACTGAAGTCTTGTCTTTTGCACTCTGCTGTGCTCTGCTTTCTGGGAAGTGTGTTCCTTGTTGAAACATGTCCTTTTGCCATATTGTTTCTGCTTTGGAGCCCAGGACTGAATCCTCTGAAATCATGTTGGTAGATGGACAGCAGTGTCTCTAAATATCCAGGTTCTGGTGATTTAAGCTCCTCTTTCTGTGTCCATATTTTACATTGTTTTCTGTAAGTTCTTCTCCCCTTGAGAAGATAAAATTCTAGTGTTAATATCTTCCTGGTAAATAATCACCAACATTTATCAAAGCTCATGTTTGTAATTGAACTTCCCCAATAGTAAAGAATTAAAAAAATTATCTTTCTGATTGAAGTTATGATATGCATTCACTAGGAAAATTCAGAATGTAGAAAGTAAAAATAACACTTATTGTCTATTTACTCCAGACAATGCAAATATTATTAGTATGTGCTTGTATTACATAATGATTACATTTATCATGCACAGGTGGTGCATGACACACGTTATTTCTTTCTTTTTTTTTCAACAAATAATACACTGCATATATTCCTCTTAGTGGTTAATTGCTGTACAAGATGCAGACTTTTGATCCTACTTACAAACACCACTAGAAAAAATCATTCTATTCATTAAGAGAATGCAACTATATATCTATCCCGACCACTTTGCATACACAGATACAAAATGGACATTCTTAGTTATACCCCAATTTTTTTTAAGTTCCGTTGTTGAATATTATAGGTGTGTAAATTCAGCAAAATATTCT
>NW_004524883.1:1275080-1298734 GCF_000260255.1 Octodon degus
GTTCTACAATCTGAGGTACAGGATCTCAGGATTAATCCTGAGGGGATTTCACTGACCTTATCAGACCCAAAAGCTACAACTCTTGTTGCATAGGTCCTGCTTTACCTTGGCCTTTTTTTTTTTTTTGAATCTTACATTTATCACTTTATTCGTTATGCAAAATCAAGTATGAACTTGACAGAAATGTGCACCAGAATGTCTAAGACACTATTTGATAACAAAGGGCACATGGAGAGCATCAGAAAAATGGAGTTATTTTCAGAATGAGACCAAAGAATTCTCCAGTAGGGCAGTAGGAAAGGAGGGCACAAGTGGACATCTGGAACTGCTCAGCAAGAGCGTTATTTTAATTGCCCAGTGGCATCTCTTTTCTGCAGATTCTAAGGGCTGCGCTCTTCACCTCTCTGTTCCTGAGGCTGTAGATGAGGGGATTCAGCATGGGGATCACAATGGTGTAAAACACAGAAGCCATCTGATCCTTGCCCAGGGAGTAGGACTGCTTCGGCTTGAGTTAAATAAAGATGAGAGTGCTGTAAAAGATGGTGACGCCCAGCAGGTGGGAGGCACAGGTGGAGAAGGCTTTTCTCTTGCCTGCAGTGGAATTAATTTTCAGAATAGTGTAGAAGATGGACACATAAGATGCACATATGATGACTAGAGACAGTGAGTTGAATGCAGCACACGTTAATATAATTAGTTCATTATCAGAAGTATGAGTGCAGGACAAGGCTAAAATTGGGGAGATATCACAGAAAAAGTGACGGATGACATTAGATTTGCAGAAATTCAGTCTGCTTATGAAAATCACATTCACCGTGGAATCCACAAGACCAGGGATGTAAGAACCAGCAAGTAAAATATGGCACAGTCTTTTACCTTGGTCTTAACCATCCAGCGAAAAGTATAAAAACAAAGTATAAGAAGTAAAGCCATGTTCAGTTATTTTTGTAAATCATTCATTTTAAATTTGCAATCTATTAAAAAATTAAAAAAAAACCAGTCCCCCCACTGAGCTATGTTGTGGGCTGCTAGGATGTTCTTTCCTATCAATCTTTGTTTATACTTTTATGTCCTGTTTTTATGGTAATAGCATTCTGTATGTCATGTGACTCCTTAAGGTTTCTTGTGGCATTGACCTAATAAATATAGAGTAAGAAAAAATATTTAAAGTAAATAAATAAATAAATGAATGAATAAATAAATAAATAACTGTATTACACATAGTATGTGTTTATGTGTTGCTTTTATCCCAACTCTGATTATCTTAGATTGGTATGGGGGCATTGGAATACTGATATTTAATACAATTGGGGACATAATTACTTTTAAGGCTAATCTTACTGTTTTGTGTTTATCCCAACTTTTCCAGAGATGTTGGCTGCTTTGTTTGAAGCTATCAAATTGTTCAACATTTAAAGAGCAATTTTAGGTTTTTAGCAAACTGGAGATGTAAAGGCAGAAACTTCTCCCAAATACCTGACCACACAAATGTGCCACCTCTCCCATTCCCAATATGTTCTCCAAAGGCTATGTGTCTGACCACGGACACTAACACAGCACAATACGGCACTATTCGGTGTACACCATGTAAATAAAACCACAACTTTGCGTACAGGCTCACACAGAGAACAGCCACAAACAGCATACAATGAACATTGTATACAAAAATCTTTGTTTCAATATTTGTCAAAATTATTAGAAATAAGAAACTGTCAATAAAAAAGGAATACATAGCCAATGTATATCCATGTAATATAGTTTATATAAACATAAGGCATGGTATTTAGGAGCCCGACAACAAATGAGACTAAAAATACTAAGTGGACGTTTGCATCCTCTCACATATCCAAAATAATGTTATATATCTCTATCTCTATCTCTATCTCTATCTCTATCTCTATCTCTATCTCTATATCTATCTATCTATCTATCTATCTATCTATCTATCTATCTATCTACCTTTACCTTCTAACACTGGCAAAGATTTACCAGAATAACAAGTGCTTACTACAACCTGAATGTGGATAAACTTCTATGCAATCCTTTTTTATACCAATTGGAAACACATACAGTAGGTTAAAAATGAAAATTCACATTAAGCTACCAAACCTGTTCTATGTGCTTATCCTCAGAAGGAGAGAATGATACAAACATTAGTCCCAAATGCATTGTGTACACTAGGGGAAAACTGAGCAACCTCATACAAAGCAAAAGGGTAATCACTGAATGGAAATATGTCTTTATAGTACGTACCAGGGACAAAATAAAAGCAACCAACTGCAATACTGACAGAAATTAACACAACCTAGAGCCATATGTGATTAAGTAACACAAATCTTACAAAATCATCTGAGCACCAAGACTTCCTTTTTATTTTTTCTCCTATGTACTCAAGAGAAGCAGAAGCCCATGCAAGGGCACATATTTCCTCTGCTTGGGTAAATAAGAATTCTTAAAATACCAGGAACCTAAGGGACTGCTTAATTCTGCAAGCTCAATGTGTCCCCTAAATCTAGTTTCTTTTTTTTAACATTATTGGACCTTTGTACCACTTAGAGCTCATGTGTCCAAACTTTAGACTTACATTTTGATTTACAGTGAGGAAAGAGAAATAGTCTCGGGTCTTGTTTAAAATATATTCTATTGGGGCCATGGAGATGGCTCAGTGCAATAAGTGCTTGCCTGGCAAATGCAAGAGGGTGAGTTCAATCCCAGATCTGCCACAACACACACACACACACACACACACACACACACACACACACACACACACGTATAATAAACACCAAAACATTTTGTATTTTTGTTATAACTTTTTTAATGGCAGCAACACAAACATATAGCTTGGTCTTGTTTTGTGAAACTGAAGCATCTTTACCTAGTTCAATGAAAGTGCTTCCTAATCTTAGTGAATTTTCAAGATCCATGTCAGGATGCCATGATATAGTTTTATGCTCAGTGTGTTTCACGCTTGTGAACAGTTTCTTACAAAGGGATTGTGTGTGTGTGTGTGTGTGTGTGTGTGTGTGTGTGTGTGTGTGCAGGGCTCAGAGATTAAAGATAGCTCTGCACTGTTGCCTTACTGGCCCAGGTCCATTCTCACTCACACAGTCTGTCCTGAGTTCTGTGCAAACCATGGATGAAAAGCATTGTTAAAAATCACAAAATGATGCTAAAAGCCTGTGGTCTTAAGTGCCTGCTGTCAGTGCTTTAGCCAGCCTGCGGGCCATGTTTTGTGCACACCTGCCTTAGAAGATCCCCCAGCCTTGCTCTTGCCCTTTAAATGTTGTTCACTTGAGACAGTGACACCCAACTCTTCTTCACACAGTGCTCCCTTGTGGCCATATTTATTCAGAGGGGACTCTTTCAAGGAGCTACCAGGAAACTTTTTAAACTAGACCCTCTCTGATTTGCAACTTGCCTGGGGAAATCTGTGAATCCAATATTTTCTGATTCCAGAACAAAGACTTTGAGAATTAACAAACAGAAACATTCCCCAGAGTTCTCAGCTTCATCTCACAGCTCTGCAAATGAAGCCCTCACGTCTAGCCCAAGAGATTTTATGAGCTAAGGCTTCACACAACAGAGCACTCACCCAACACCTTCAGATCTCTTTGCACAACACCAACAGAACCTCTACTCTAAGACCACTGTGGTCTCCCAATGTTGTAGCTACCATTGAGTATCTCAAGAGTTTGCATAAGGACTGAGAGCATTTATTTTCTATTACTCAGACAACCCATATACAGCATCTACTATGTGCTGGGTGATGGAAGTGCAGAAAAAAAGATGGTGGGCATCATCCCTGTCTCCATACACTTGCAGCCACATGAAGTTAAGCCAATACAGTCTTTCTTCACCTGATTAATCAGATTAGCCTGAATCTGTCTAGCAAATCCACATAAATGAAAATTATTTAAGCATAATAGCATGCCTGTCTCTTACATATGAAATTTTCCTGAACATTGTCACATTTTGACTTAGTAGAACAAGTGTGCAATTGTAAAGAATGTGTCCATTTTTGCATGGAGAAAAAACAAAACCAGAGTAGTCACATTTCACAGTTTGCCTCCAGGGGTAGAAGGTTTAGTGCAAACTGTAGCATGGAAGTTGCAGCACATAGTAATTAGATATTTTAAATACCACTAGATTCAAAGAAGCTTGCATAGTATGAGAAAAATGGAACACATGATCTAACCCACAAACCATAATGGTCAATGTCACAGTTTTAGTTGCACAGGCCACAGTGACCCCCAAGTCAGTCAGTTCCTAACTTAGAGGGCGCATTTGTGGTATAAGATAACTGGAGGATGTGGAGTCCCTATTTTGAGGTCAGTCTTGTCTCAAGCATAATCAGCAGCCATGACCTGCTAGTCTTGATGGCAATAGAGAGTGCTGTATTTGGAGTCCATTCCAGTTACCTTGGGAACTGGTTCCCCATATGCAAAGTGCTAATACATCACCAATGCAGAACTGATTTTTCATATTGGGGAAATATATTTTTGTAGGTTTCCACCACCCCTCACATCTTGATGTTCATGAAGGTCCTGGTAGCAGATTATCTTATTGATCCTGACCATCTTCATAATAAAGGGAAAGCAGCTGACCTGAGAACTTCTACTTGCAGGCAAAATTACTCCTGAGACAAAGATGTTCCAGATCATGCTTGGATAGGAAATAATGAAGACACACAGACACACAAAATTGTATAACAGCAGTGCCCTTGACAACACACAAATACAAATGTACATGCCTGATATAAGTATGTGATCATACACAAAAATGCATGTTGAAATACTTATGCAAAGGTATACACACACACACACACACACACATATATATATATACACATATTTATAGAGAGATAATATATATAGAAATTTAAAGATATAGAGAGACTTTAAAAAGTTACCTTGACACACATAGTTCAAAAAGCTACCTGACACACAACCCGTTTTAGATATTATACTTTGAAACATTTAAAATCTTTACTCTGTCCTGTGATGACTGGAATTTGAGATCAAGAAGCCCACAAATAGGCAATTGAGCCATATACCTGAAGAGAAGACCACAATTCCTAATCCCCAGATCAAATCTCTTCTGTCTGAAACATGAACTCAGACCTGCCTGAGATTTTAAAAGCAATCTTTCCCACACCCTCTGTAATCCAGCAGTACTTTCAGACACCACCCCACCACTGTGGCAAGAACTCCCTGGAAAGAAAGCACTTGGCCATAGCAGAATGGCATTCCTGAGACAGCTCTCACTAGGAGATCACTTTCTTTTCCTGAGATGAAGCCTTCCCAGTGTGCTTCACACTACTTCTAAGAATCATAGAGAGGAAAGTGTGCATTATGGCAAGCAGGCAGCACATGTGTTTGTGGCCATATTTTAAGAAACAATATGATAGCAGCCATATCACTTAATATGCCTGTCTGTGTCATTTTACAGCATGTAAATATAATTCTTGTGCAGGATGTGGAAATCTCAATGGGATAAGTTACATAAATTCCTTTACATATGCATTAGATCATGTGAAGGTATGAAATAAAACTCATGCCCTTTGCCTTCCCTTCTATCTATTATATTTATGTTAAAGATATACTGATAATATATTTTAGAATGAAATTATTTCAGGTCACCTATAATGTGCCTTCACCCTGTCATTCTTTTTCCTAATGAATGAATTACACCATTGCTTTCCTTTCCAAGAGCTTTTCTTCTCACACTCAGCAACACCCAGGCTGGGAATCCTCCCAGAACAAGGGCATTTCCTCTCCATCTAACCCATTATAACATATGAAGACAGGTAAAACCCTGAAATTGTTAATCCTGTGAAGACTGTGGCCAAGGTGAGATTAGGGAGAGAAAGGACTAAAGGCAGCTTATGTGCGCTAATAATAATTCTACTAATTCTAGTCTCCCTCTGTCACAGCTGACACTGTGATACCAGTACAATTGTTACTGTTAAATTCCTCTCAGTGCTGAGGCAAAATATCCAACACCAAAAGGTAAATAGGAAAAGTTTTATTTTGCTCACAATTGTAGAGGTTTCACTCCAGAACTCACTGACTCCAAGTATGCATTTCATGGCAGTCTGGCACTACAGTGGAGAAAGTATTCATGGTGGGCAGAAGAAAACAAAAACAAATAAGGGACAACCATGGCTCTTTCTATCCCTTATATTTCATCCAGGCTACTCAGGACCCATATCACTCACACCCTCAATCCTAATGCCTGTGAGTCTAGCATTGCGCCATGTATCAATCCTGCTGTAACATACTCTAGATCAGCCACTTCTGAAAATGCCCCATCCGTGACCACATTCAGCTTTTGGGGAACATCTGGACACAAGTCATAATAATAATGTTTGTGCAGACCCAGTAGGTTTGTGAAATACCTAATTTCACATAAAGCTGACTTTGAAGGGCTGCCTGGAGTGATGTAGACTGCCTTTTTATTTGCATATATGCCTTACATTATTCTGAAGTTATTAGGTAGTAACATTAAGTCCATGGCAGAGAGATATCTATATCCAACATGTTATACCAAGACTGGACAATAGAGGATATAACCCAAGGATTATTAGGTAGAAATTAGAGAGATAAGAAAATTACATAAAGTATTAGTTTTATAATCATATTATGAATACTGAAGGTTTTGGTGAGTGATTAAGCATTATCCCTCTTACCTATCATAAAATAAATATTTCCCATGTTCTTCATAGACATGATTTGAACATACACAGCATGGGATGCTGAGAAAACTGGTAAGAGAGAGAACTCATGCCCCGTAAGCTGGGGTATGACATTTGAGCCCTGGGTAAACTAAATGCTATGGAAAAAGCAATATCTTTTGCATTGTGACAGAACCACCACATTTACAATATACCAAATGTCCAGTTTTCAGCAAAAAGTTACAAAGAATTAAATAAAACAATAAAGCAGACCCATTCACAGAAAAAAGACAATTTATATAAAATAATTTTTGGAAATCCTAGTCACTGAATAAACTAAACATTGATTTTAAACCCAGGACCTTTCAAATACTCAAAAAGTTAAAAGAAACTGAGAAATAAACTAAAGTGTAAAGAACACAATGTACAAAAATGCAAAGAATATTCATAAAAGCAAAAATTTTATTTCTGAAGCTTAAAGTTATAGTAACATAAACGAAAACTTCAGTAACAGAAGGCTGGTGCAGATTTGAGCAAGCAGAAGAAAGAACCAGTAAAATTAAGGGATAAATGAAATGACTCAGTCTGAGAAGCAGAAAGAATAAAGAAAAAGAAACAAGGCCTAAATGAGCTCTCAAACATTATCATATATATATATATTATATAAAATATATAATTTTATATAATATATATAATTATATATATTACATATATAATTTATATATATATAATTATATATATTATATATATAATTTTTAATTTTAATTTTAAAATTTAAATTTAAATTTTAAAATTTTATATATATATATATATATATATATATATATATTCATGATAGGGAAGATAGTTTCAAGAAGACTTTCTGATAAACACATTCCCCAGACTTCCTAAATATAATGAACTACAACAATATGTAAACCTCATAGGCTCAAAATGTGTAGGCAGAATACACCCGAAAGTATCTTCATTATAAAGAAAGTGATAATAGAGAAAGAGAAAATTCTTCAAAATAGCAGAGAAGTGAGTTCTCCCAGAGAAATGAATCTTACTAAGATTAACAGCTGACCCTTCTTTCTTTCCTTCTTTATTTTTTATTTTTTTATTTTTTATTTTATTGAGAAACAAATATCAATGAGACAGTATTGACGCTGATTAATAGGACATTTTCAATAATTAATACATTGCACATTGTTATTTTCTCAGCGGTCCTCCACAGCAAAAGAAGCAGCCAAGACATCCCATCCAAACACTACTACTACAAATCCTTCCTCTCACTGAACCAAGTGAAAGCAGCCATACATCTATCTTAACTATTCTGTATATACAAATACAAAATGGTCCTTCCTCTGTATCCCCCCTCTCCAGTTCAATCCTGTCAGAGATGGGTATTCTATTGGTATCTAAATATTATTGGTGCTTGAATTCAGAAAAACAATCCAACACAGTCCAGTTTTTCACAATAGTAGTGGGTTATCCACAGAAATTGTTGACTAGAGCCTTTTATAGCTCAGCATATTAGTATGGCTTTACTTAATATACCTCATTTTTATACTTTTCTGCTGGATGGTTGAGACCAAGATGAGGCAAAACCTATACAACAAGAAATGTAACTTTTGTATCTGATAAGGTCAGTCAAGTCCCCTCAGGATTTATCTCATAACCCTGTACTGCATTTTTTAGATCCTTTGGACTCTTTCTTTCTTTTATCCTTTCCCTCATCCCAGTTGTTCCTTCACTTTGAACAGATTCTTTCCCTTTCACAGGATTTATTATATCATTGAGATTTCATTTACACTTTCTGGCTCTTACAATAGTAAGACAATAAGATGTTTATATATGTTGTCTGATACATTTCACTTGCAAGTATAGCCTCTAGTTGCATCCATTTACCCATAAAAGCCTCAAGTATATCTTTCTTCACTGCTGAGTAATTGTTCACTGCATAAAAAACACATCTTTTTTATCCATTTTTTAGTTGATGGTCCTTTCAGTTGCTGCCATGAGTTATATATAACAAAATTTGCTGCAAAAACCATGGTTCTGCTACACGGGATAGCGAGAATAATAATACTGATAAATTTGATGGATCTATTGAAAGGAACACTTAAAGCTTAAAGTATTTGTTATTTTTCACCTTTTGACCCATTTAGCACACTTATGTCCACTAATCTGAACAACCAATTTGAAGACAATAGGCCCCTACGAACACACTCAGTTACCTTATCTTTGACAAAGGAGCCAAACATACTCACTGGAAGAAAGATAGCCTTTTTAACAAATGGTGCTGGAAAAACTGGCTCTCTACATGTTGAAAACTAAAACTTGACCCAGGTCTATCACCATGCACTAAGCTAAAGTCAAAATAGACTAAAGATCTAAACATTAAAACAGAGACACTAGATCTCCTGGAAGAGAAAGTAGGAGTAACTCTTGAAGACATAGGAGTAGGCAAAGACTTCATGAACAAAAATCAAATTGCACAGGAAACACTTGAAAGAATTAATAACTGGGACCTGTTTTTTTTTTTTTAACTTTTTTGGTTTTATTGAGTTACAAGAATGCTGTCACTTGAGCATGGCAAACAGTCATGTTGGACTGCTGGGAGAGCCAGGTGGAGGGAGGGAGTTTGCAGGGAGGGAAGAGCAGGAGGAAGAGTAAAGGGGAAGAGGGGACTACAAACTAGCATGGATGGGATAGGGGTGGGGAAGAGAGGAAAGGGGTGGGAAGAGAGAAATAATTTCCAAAAAAAAAAAATGCAACCTCTTCAAATAAAGAGAAAAGATTACATTAGGAGCCAACTGTGCTGCAGGAAAAAAAATAATGTCAAATTAACTTCCCATCTTCAATATTTCATTCATTTCTTCAATATTTCATTCCCTCATCCCTTCAGCTAAGCTTGCTTCAGTTTTCAATGCTTGAAGCAAAGGAAGGGAACATGGCCTACCTTTTCCATCCTCCTCTTCCACCCACCTCCTCCTTGTGAAACATTGGTGCAAATGGGCCAGGTCTATGTGACTGATACAGTTGTCACAGAGTGTGGCCTATGCACCTTACAGAATCTCCCAGGAGAGATCCTGGGTATCAAGCTCTTTTTTGAGGTTGCTTCTCCCTGCAGGCACTTCTCTCAGGTGGTGACTCTTTTCAGTTGGCCTGTGAGAGGGTCCCCTCTTTCTGTGACCATCAGTGAAAGTGCTGTTTGCTGCCAGTGAGTTCCCTCTCACCGTTCTTCTACCCTTTCACTGTTAGGCTCTTTTAGTATCAATCAGTCACCAGTTCTGTGACCTCCCCCCATAGAAGCACCTCACCTCAGTGCACACTTGGTTTACTGTGAGCAGGTACTTCCCATTTATGATGGAGGTAGGGTGGGTTGTAGAACTGTGCACTAGGACCACCCTACACAAAGAAACCCTGGCTTTGGCCGCTTAAACAGCCCGAAGTATTTTCTGGCCTCACTTTTCTTTCTTTCTTTTTTTTTTTTTGTAGGAGAGTTTCAATAATTAATATACTGCACACATTCTTAATAGTGCTTAATTGATGTACCAGATGTGGACATGATAGCCTATTGAGAAACACTATTAGAACAAATCCCTCTACTTATTAAGAGAATGTAACTATATATCTATCCTAACCATTTTGAACACACAGATACAAAATGGACATTCATCTGTATCCCCTTGTTTGTTTAGTTCTGTTATTTGAATATTATAGGTGTGTTGACTCAGCAAAATATTCTAAAAGAGTCCAGTAGACCATAATAGTATTGGGTTTTCCGCTTGACTGGCAATGTCAGAAGTTGCTAACCTGAGTCCCTTACAGCTCAACATAACAGCATGGCTTTACTTCTTATACTTCATTTTTATACTTTTCTGCTGGGTGGTTAAGACCCAGGTAAAGCAGGACCTATGCAACAAGAGTTGTAGCTTTTGGGTCTGATAAGGTCTGTGAAATCTCCTCAGGATTTATCCTGAGATCCTGTACCTCAGATTGTAGAAACTATGTGTCAGTCATGTGGATGAGTCACGGCCATTGCTTGGCCAATGTGCTGGGACCTGCTCTTACTGAGAAGTTTTTGCACATCAAAAGAAATTACCAACAAAGTGAAAAGACAACTCACAAATTTGGAAAAAAAATTATGACAAATAAGTACTCAGACAAAGGTCTGCTCTCTAGAATTTATAAAGAACTAAAAAACACTAGGGCCCCAAAATTTAAAGACCCAATCCAGAAATGGGCATCTGAGGTAAACACACACTTTGCAGAGGATGAAATTAAAGAAGCAAATAAATATATGAAAAAATGCTCCATATCACTAGCCATCCATGAAATGAAAATTAAAACAACACTGAGATATCATCTCACACCAGAAAGAATGGCTATCATGAAAAAATCACCCAACAACAAATGTTGGAGAGACTGTGGGTAAAAAGGAACCCTTCTCCACTGCTGGTGGGAATGTAGACTGGTACAACCATTATAGAAATCAATGTGGAGACTCCTTAGAAAAGTTGGACTGGAAATCCCATTTAAACCAGCAATTTCTCTACTGGGAATTTTTCCAGAAGATCTGAAAACATCATATCATAGGGATATATGTGTGCCTATGTTTATAGTAGCACAATTTGTGATAGCCAAGTCTTGGAAACAAACAAGAACCCATCACCTGAGGAATGGATGAAAAAGATGTGGTATTTTTACACAATGGAGTATTACTCAGCTATAAGGAATGATAAAGTCAAAGCCTTTATACTGAAGTGGATGCCACTTGAAGATATACTGATAAGTGAAATAAGCCAGACACACATATGTAAATATCATATATTTTCCCTAGTATAAGAACTAAAAAGAAGAAATACATTTAGAAAGGTATAATACAAGTAACAGGAAAGCAGGAACTCGAGGACTAACTAATTAAGTGAGGGAGAGGAGAAGAGCTAGGAAACATGACATTGACAAGCCATATAGTTATATGTAGAAGATGGGCAAGGCAATGATCCTGAGAATCTCCAGAAGATTTTTTAATGTAGCAGTAAATTGGAAATAGTCTCACCCTGACTAACTATATATACTGACACCTGTGAGCTAAGCAACTGTACTGAAGATGGTCATCTGTAATAGCAGGTTCATGCTTGGAGTGCCTGTCATCTGGTCTTCTGAATACAGGCTGCTTGTCATGACATGCCAGGTGTTGCTGCTGTTCTGTCTCTTGGTTAGATGATTGTTCAAAAAGAAGTGGGTGATGAATGAAGGCAGGAGACAGGAAAAGGAATGTTGTGGGACTGTCCTGCTTCAAGGTTGTATATGGTGAGATTTTTGGACTTAAGTATAAACATAAGAATTATATAACTCTTTATGCCTTTTTAAAATTATATTCTAATTTTTAAGTGCTTTTTCATCATGTTCTGTAGAGACGTAAAGTTAACATATCAATGCTTGATGAAAAATACCTGTTCATGTTATGTTTAAGATGTTTTATATTCAGACAGATAGTGTGGTTAAGCTTAATAGCCTAGGTTGTATGGTAATAACAATAAACTTGTCTTCTAGATGGTTAACAACCTAAGTTTCAGGCCAAAATTAGAGAAAAAGGAGGGCCACAAGGAAAGCCAAAATTTTGACCCTAGCCTTCCAAGTTCAATTAAAACTCACCACGTATGGGAGCTTGTACTGTAACGTCATGTAACTCAATAGTGTCCCAAATTTTCTGATCAAGGAGATTATGGGGCCAAAGAGGAAAGAGATCAATGATGTAGAGTGTGCATAAGGAGAGTCACATGGACAGAAAACATTCTCTCAGGCTTTCACAGACAGCATATTGACCAAGCAATGGTCATGACTCATTCACATGGCTGGCACTGACAAATGTTTTATAATCTGAGGTACAGGCTCTCAGGACAAATCCTTAGGGGATGTCACTGACCCTATCAGACCCAAAGCTACAATTCTTGTTGCATAGGTCCTGCTTTACCTGGGTCTTAATCATCCAGCAGAAAAGTATAAAAATGAAGTATAAGAAGTAAAGCCATGCTGTTATGTTGAGCTGTAGGGGACTCAGGTGAACAATTTCTGACATTGCCAGTGAAGTGGAAGACCCAATAATATTATGGACTACTGGACTATTTTAGAATATTCTGCTGAGTTAACACAACTGTAATATTCAAATAACAGAACTAAACAAACAAAAAAAGGGCATACAGATGAATGTCCATTTTGTATCTGTGTGTTCAATATGGTTAGGATAGATATATAGTTACATTCTCTTAATGAATAGAGGGATTTGTTCTAATAGTGTTTGTAAATATATACCATGTTGTCATCTTTTACAGCAATTAATCACTATGAAGAATGTATGCAATGTGTCAATTATTGAAACTGTCCTACCAATTTGATTTGAAACTGTTTCATTGCTATTTGTTTCTACATAAAATTATGGGAAAAAAGCAAACCGTGTACAACATGGAAAATGTTGAATTCCTGTCATCTAGCTTCATAAAGTTCTGTGTTATTTCTAAAGTTTTTTTATGACTTTTTTCTCTTTATAATATTTAAAACAAAGCACTTCTATGAAAATTTGCATTAAAATTCATTAACAGTTGACTTCATATAACAAACTGTAAGAGTGGAAAGCAGTGATATAATGTAGTTACAATATATGGAGGAAAAGCTATCACCAACATTTCTGCATGTAAAAAAGCTGTTCTTTAAAAAAAGAATGATAAAGCAGGAGTGATTAAGAAGCCTGAAATTCCATGGCTCTGGTAGATTGAAGCTGAGGAACAAATGATCTAATCCATGCAATTTAGTGAAATCTTGTCTCAAAATAAAAAGTACAGGCAGCATGTGGACTGTATCTCTGTCAAACATCCCTGGGTTCAATTCCTAGTGTCACCAGAAATAGAATAGAACTAACAGACATACCACCAGATATTTTTAAAAGATGCTAGCCTACAAAAGAAGCTAAGGCATTATGGAGATAATTGAGTACAAACAATAAGTGACATAAACAGCAAGTAGACCAAGGTCAGAAATAAATTCTTCATTATCAGTAATCTTTTAAAATTTAAATCATTTAAACTACCAAATTAAGGCAGTTATTCAAAGATGGTTTTTGTATTACATATTTCTGTGTTCTATGTACTAGCTTGGTTCACTGATATCCGCATACATTTAGTCAAAGTAAAAATTTTACACATTAGCTACTATTTTCCAATTCAAAGACACAGATGGAAGAATGGTCTCAAAAATATGATCCATCCAAGCAATATTCAGATTATACAAAATCACAGAATCAAAAGACAAGCAGTGCAGTGTGGAGGAGCATGATATAAAAGGCAAACAGGGACAGATTCTCTAACTGTCACACAAGAACACAGAAAGAGGAGCTTACATCACCAAAATCCAGATATTTAGTGATATCACTCCATCCACAAACATATTGTCCATCCAAGAATACAATTTCAGAGGATTCAGTCCCTGGCTCCAAGGCAGAAATGCTATGGCTGAAGGGCTTTGTTGAGCAAAGAGCACATTTCTTACAGCCAAGGAAACAGCACAAGAGAGTCCTAAAGACAAGGCACCAAGACCCAGACATATTCTCCATACACCTCTATCCCTACTTCAGGTGGTTCTAGTGGAATCCACACAGGCTACCCAAAGTAGTGGGAGTAACCTAAGCTTATGTACAGATTGAACTAGAGCCCAGAGGAGCTTGCTATTTTAGAGAAATAAATGATACACAGAGAAACTTCATTTAAAAATATTGAGAAGAGATTTCCATCACATTGAATATTCATAATAATAAAATAAGTGATGTTTAGGATACCTAGGGAAGGATGCTCTGATGATGCAAGAGTCACCAGGTAGGTTTAGTACATGGAGGCAATGCTTTGCTATTGCTTTGTACATGGCTCCCTCATTGCCTCTGTCTTCCTCACCACATGGTCACTTCTCTCTCCAACAGGCTTGCTCCTAGCAGAGAAGGGCTTAATGCTTATCTAAGCAGAATCTATCCTCATGAACTTAGAATCCTGTGTTATAAATTTTGTCACTGAGCACCCAGGTTTCTGATGCTGTACTGGTCAATGCCGCATCCTCCAGCCCCCACCTCAGACACTTGGGTTTATCTTGTGGGCTGCAGCAGATGATCAGCTCTGAAGCATCAGCTCTGGTCAGTGTGTGTTTCTCCCACAAACACACAGGAAATGTCATCAGGGAGATATTGGAAGATGGGTACATTCTTAGAAAGTCTCTCAGGATGAAGCATCAAAATACAGTGGGAGGGCTGAGGAAGTTCTCAGTAGAATAAGCACTTCTCTGGAAAGTGCAAGGGTTTGAGTTCAATATCTGGTTCTGCCAAAAAATAAAAAAATAAAAACCAATGGGAAACAAGTCACTCAGCCAACTCCGCCCTTTTCCTCTGCTGAGGGATAAAAGACAGCAAGTACAGAGGTTCAGAAGCTCTCACATGGGAAGCCTTCTTGGGATGATGCAGCTGCTCCTGCTTCTGTTGCCTTTTTTTCTGCCCCCTGGGACAAGAGCAGGTAAGTTACTATCTCCACACCCAGACCCACAGCCTCATTCTACAGAGGACATGGCTGCCCCTCTGTGTACCCCTGATCCTTCTGTCTACCTGGATTGTTCTCGACCTGACCTCCAACACCACCAGAGAACCCAAAGTGTGACTCTAGATAAACTACAACAGACTGTTCTCAACAAGATCGAGTGACATTATCCCCATACTAGATCCCACCTTTGTCATCTAGAAAGTGAGTTTTCAGAGTGCATGCAAACTGTGAGAGGTTGCATGAGAAAATATCAAATATTCCTGGAGAGGGCATGTTCCATGTGTAGAAGGAGAAAGATGTTGCCCTCATTAGCTGCTTAGCAGAGATGCCCAGAGCACTGGGAGCCCAGGATGTGCAGAATTTCTATCCCCAGACCACTATGTTTTCTTTTCCTCTGTTCTACTCCCTTTCTCCAACTCTGCTTTAATCCCAATCCTAACTGTCTCCCCTGCTTCCCATAGGAGCCACATCTGTCTTCCCTGCCTTCCAGAATCCCATCAACACTGCCCTACCAGCCTTCATGCAGAGACTGCCTGAGCTGCTGCCCTACAGGCAATGAACAGTTCTCAGGCACCCACTACATGGCAGGCCCTGGGCAAGAGGATCAGACAGCATCTAGAGTACACTGGAAGTGTAACACTTGACTCCAGAAATGAATTAGGGACAATGTCTTCTCTAGTATTTTTTTCTTCTTTAGTCAAATTAAATTTTTAAAAGTAAAAATGCCAAACAAAAAAATTTAAGTTTATTGTAAGAAAGAGTCACTGCTTAACTGATCAATCTTGCTTGCCTTTATCTGGTAATCTGAGAATCAAATTTCATAATTACAACATGTAATATAAAATCTTTGTTAATTTCTGGTTCTTGTTTTGAAATCCTGTGTCACTTTTATTGATTTATGTTGTTTGTTTTTCTTACTATTTTTCATAATTGGTTTTCATTTGTTACTCTTTAAAATAATTGTAAGAAAGAAAGCCAAGTAGCCAGGAGAGGAATCACGGGAAACCTCTGGGATTTTATTGTCTCCGGACAGGTAAGTTCTTCTCCAACTGAATGGAGAAGAGACATTTCAAGACTGAGGCCTGATCTCCCTTCCTATGCCATAAAATCTGTGTCTCCTCCCTCCAGATTCCTCTCACTTGCATTGCATATCAGGTGGCCGAATGCCCAGCAGTTCTGGAGTCACCAAGTAGATATTCACGTGGTGCTTAGTGACGAAATATAAATTGTCTCTATTTCCAGGGGAGATCATCGGGGGACACGAGGCCAGACCCCACTCCCGTCCCTACATGGCCTACATTGAGCACATCTATGCTACTGAATTTTCAATGTGTGGTGGCATCCTGATACACGAGAACTTTGTGCTGACTGCTGCTCACTGTTTCAACAGGTGAGGAATGAAAAACTGCCCACAGGCTCAGGGAAACACTTTTGAAGTCCTATAGTACCAAGGAGCTCACTGAATGCCTGGAAGCACACAAGGAGCCTCTTTTCAAGGTGAGAAAGGGCCGGCAATGTCCCAAGGAGAGACAATCAAGTTGGCATCCAAGAAATTGCTGACATAGGAAAGACCTGGGCAAACAAGCCTGACATATTAGAACCTAGGAACAAGCCTTTGCATTACAATGCAAAGTAAAGCAATTTTAAGTGCTTTCATGGAGGTAACTTACCCCTTAGAACTTCTTGTGCCCTGCACCCAAGATTTCACCCTGTGTTACTAAGAAGTACATGTCATACTCACTCAGCCAGTTGGCCTTTCCCTCTTTTGGAACTCAAATATGTACCAACTGTAGCCTGCTGCTTACAACTCCTGGGATGGGTCCTCTCAAGCTCCACATTCCTTAACCCACTATACTGTTTGTGCAGAACACTGGAGCACAAAAAAACAATTGTCTGGCTGGGAGCTCACAACCTCAGGATAGAGGAGAAGAGTCGTCAGGTCATACGTATGAAAGAACGCTTCCCACATCCAGACTTCACTCCTGAACTGTCCACAAATGACCTCATGCTGCTGCAGGTAAGACACAGCTCCCTGCTGCTCTTGCTCTCCTCATACAGTGCTGCTTCTTCTCTTGGGATGCTGTGCCTTCCCTCTTTGCCATCATGTCCCCCAGTTTCCCCTAGAAGCACAGGCTGATCTGGACTCTTATTTCTTTCCCATTAGCTGGAGAAAAAGGCCAAGCTGACTAAAGAGGTGCAGATTCTAAAGCTACCCAAGGGAGAAGCCAAGGTGATGCCAGGTGCCATGTGCCAGGAGGCTGGATGGGGAATGTTGGCCCCTGACATATTTGCAAACACTCTGCAGGAGGTGGAAGTGACAGTGGTAAAGGATGAGGAGTGTAAGATCTGCTATCCTACATATGACAGTGCTACTGAGATCTGTGCTGGGGACCCAAAGACTACAAAAGGCTCCTTTCTGGTAAGGCTGGGCATGTGTCACTCTTGGTTTGAGGGGAAAGAGTGCTTGGGACAGATGTAGGACCAGGAGACCCAAGATAGGGCTTCATTGCCTAGGCTGTGATAATTCTGCATTGTATAAGAAAAAGGGAGCAGCCTGAGATAGGCAAAAACTGAGGCTTCCACCACTTGTCCAAAGGACTCTGATGAATAGTGCCCCTCTGGAAGCAGGAGTTTGCAACATGCTCCCTGAGCTCACATCACAGGCTTTAGAAACCATTCCCTGTGCTTGCAGTAATTATAGCCAATTGTCTCCTCAGAGCCTCCTGACCCTGTTGGTCAATGGGCTCATCTTCCTTGCTCCATGTTGGCCCAGTGAACTGCCTCTATGTCCTTAATGACTAGTCTGAAACCAATAGACCCACAGGATTCTACAGGCATGAGTTCCCACGACCTCGAGTGAGGAAAAAGGCGATAGAGGTAAAGCAGAAACAATGTCCAAGAGAAAGTAGCTGTATATCTATCCTAAGCATTTTGTATATATGTACTATTTTTTCACTACAAAACAGTTCTTTATTTATATCCCCCCTTTTTAGAAAAGGTTTGTACTAATATATTTGAGACATATGTCTGCATATTGTCCTGTGAATAACCACTATGAAGACAACAATATGCAATGCATTAATTATTGTAACTGTCCTACTAACCTGTTTTGAAATTGTTTCATTGCTATATTATTCCCTCTTTAAAATGAATAAAAAATTAAAAGAAAAAAGAAACACTGTGCATAGCCAGAGCTTGGCTGCTAAGGCCCCAAGGCCTGTCCTTCTTCCTTAATCTCTCTGTGCACTATGAATAGTACTTCAAGGAGTGTTGGGAATAACAGATGGTATAAGTCCAGGAGGTGCCTTGCCTCACATCCTCCCTCTCTATTCACAGTTTGACTCTGGAGGCCCTTTCATTTGTGATAATGTGCTTCAGGCCGTGATTTCCTATGGTCAAAAATATAGAGAGAAAAGTGGGGCAAATCCACATGTCTGCACCAAACTCTCTCCACATCTAGCCTGGATAGAGGAAGTCATAAAACAGCACTCCAAGGAGCAAACAAGAACCCTCTCTGAGGAAACACATTTCCTGGAGCCGATCCTAGAATTGCTCTAAATCAGATGCAAACACTCTGCAGTAACTAAATAAATATCCCATCTCAGTAAAAAGGCTGGTCTCTTTTTTGTTTATGTAATTACTTTCAGGGGTACCCACTCCTGGAAAGCAAGACAGTGGGACAAATATGTGGAATTTGGCCTCTGCCCTTCCTGCTCCCCAAATACCTTCAAAATCCCTTCTCAAAGCTGTTAACCAAGTCACTCTCACCTTTCGCTTCTCCACAGCCTCCCGTTTTACAAGGATAGAAGCTAAGCATCATCAGAGGAAAATTTGCAGAGCACTTATCCTGACTCTCAGGGTGCACATGTGACCTCTTCATGTGTCACATGGCAGAGGGGAAGGGAGATGATTTCATCGGTGCTGTAGACCCATCCGGCACCACTCAGGTCACCACTGAGTCTTGTCATACTGAGTAGGAGAGGCTCTTCCTCAGCAGGACATTTCTCTCCCATAGGTTTAGAGATAATGGGCTGTGGAGGATCCTCAGTGACTCTTCATTCTCACCTGCAATTTGTTTCCTTCCCCTTTCTACTCTAAGACCATGACTAACCTATGCTATATAGCCCCCAGGCTGCACATCTTAGTATACCTCCTCACAGTTGTCACAGTCCACCAACTCCTGTCCTCATTAGGCCACAAGGATTTGATGTTGGTCTGTCCTTAAATCACACCACCTAGGACATCAAGAACCATGTGAAAGGCCCATGAAGGACAAGCGTGGAGAGATCAGAACCCATGGCCCCACCTCTCATTGGGCAGGGCGCCTCACTCTTCTGACTTCCTATATGCTCAGGAGCCCTTGCTCACCGAATTTCCTGAGCCCCATATACCCTACCCTTGTGATCACTATGGGGCACACATGGGCTATACCAGTCCTTTACCTTACAAAGGGCTCCTCACTGAAGAAGGTCAGGAAAGTATACCAGTTTTGATCAATCAGCAAACAAGTACTCCCTCAGCACTTACTATTGCCTGGTCTTAGGGATCAACAGTGAATACCGTAACAAATCCCAATGATACTGGAAGGGCTAAGCATTTTCTGATTTTAGTCTAACCTCCAGATTGTTCCATAAGATCTGAACTTGTGTTAGAAATAATATCACTAAGTTTTACTCCTGCTTGCAAGTGCTACCAATATTACCACATGACAGTCCAGCAGTGCATGTGATTTACAAATGTCATCAAGTTGCAGCAAGTATCTTCCTGTTGCTCATGTAATTCTAATACAGAGACATTCCTTCCCCTGGAAGCCTGCTCTTTCCCTTCTTGCCATCTTCAGCATCTTGATATTCAGGCCCAGAAAGTATAGGGTCTGTGCCATAGGCTGATCTGTACTCTCTTGCTTTTACCCATCAATTAGCAAAAAAGGCCAAGGTGAGCAAAACTGTGCAGCCCCTCAGACTGCACAAAGACATGACCCAGATGAACTCAGTGGACATATGTCTCTTGGAAGGTTGGGAAAGAATGACCCCATCAGACTCCAGGGCAACTACACTGCACAGGGTGTGCTGGCAGTGTAAGATGAACCAAAATGCAGATCATACATGTGTGTGTATTGTGATGTCACTGGGATATGCATGGCAGACCCAAGGAACACCAAGACTGGTTGCAAGGTGAGGATTTCACTGACTATGATTACAAAACCTAGGGTAGGAGAAACTCAATGGGAGGTGATAGTGTCCAATTCCCTAGACATAAACCCAGGGCTTGGAGGGTGGAGTTCTCAAGCCATGCACTCTGTACTCCACACCCTGGTGGATAGGAATAGAAGGTGGAGCAGTAGTTTACTGAGAATAGTGTTATCACAGGAGTAAATCTAAGGCATGCACAGAAAGTTTTAGGTAAGTTAAAATGAGAATGTAAAGCTGGAGTCAGGTTAGAGCTCCTGATTACAGGAAGCAGAGAGTTCTGCCCTTCCCTGATCCCTGCTCACATGCACTGTAGAGTTTCCAGGACACCTTAGGATGAGGCCAGCTCAGACATTCCTTCTCCAACTGTAGGGATACCCTGGGGGTAACGTCATGTGAAAAAAATCTGATGCAAGTATTTTCTCCACTAGAACAAATATTGGAAGACTCCCAGCAGTCTTTAAAATATCTCCCTCTTTCTGTCCTGGGCAAGGAGCACCATGGGACACTTGTAAAAGCAGGCATAAGATTGGTCTTACCCTGTGCCTCTCTGACTTTTCAGACCAAAAGAATGACTCTCATGAGCATGAGTCATGGGGATTGCACTGTAATACCAGATGGTTTTCAAAACTGTATGTAGTTCAAGTCCTGCTTGTTCACTGACCCCACTAACTGTGAACCTGCACTGCTTTCCATTCTGGCTGTGACTGTTTTCTCCCTTCCACTTTTCTTCCCTCATTCCATTCCATGCAATGGAAGGTAACATCAGAGGTCCCTGACTGCTCAAGCAGAAGTTAAAATGGGAAAGTAAAGTTGAAACGATTTGTTTTAATGCTCAGCACTCCCATGTGGTCCTGTTCCTTGTGTAATGGAGAGCCTGCAGCATTAGGAACTATCCTCATTCACATGGTCCCATGTTCTTTTTTAGTGCTCCAAATTTGAAATCTCTGGGCTTTAGGATCTTCTTACTATGTCTAAACCAACAATTTTCATTAGGCCTCCAAAAATTTGGCAAATAAGTGAGCAGTGGAAAAGAGGTAACTCCTGGCACCCAGGAGTGTCATGTCCTGGGCCTCTGTCCTGTGGGGCAGGTTTCTCCCTGATTCAGTGATGTCTGCTGCTTAGGATATTCAGATGGGTTGCAGGCTCCCAGGTCCCATTTAGTGCCCTCTCCTGGATCAGCACTCAGTTGAGTCGACATCCTCCCTTGCTGCCTGGCCTTTCCACACCAGCCCCTGTGTCCACCATGGTGCACCTGACCACCATCACCTTTCCCTTCCAGTCTCTCAAGTTTAAGCTCCTTTCTTCTCTTCTCCCAACTCAGTTCCATGCTCTGTGTGCATTCACTTCTATCACTTACCACAGCCAGACTAGAGCTTTCTTTCCTTCTACCTGGGCAAAGCTGACTGAACTCTCTTCTAGCCCAGAATTGCCCAAGTGCTCAGCATCACTTCCTGGGGAGCCAATCTGCAGCCCCAGCCTTGTCAGCCAAGCCTGGCCTTGGACTCCAGTCTTGCCCTGCTGGCAGTCCAAGGTGACAGCAACCCCCAAGTCAGACAGCTCAGAGCTGCTGAGCAGGGAGGATCACTTAGCCATCTATCAAAGAACAACTTTTGATTTATTTGTTTGTGCCAGACTCATAGTAGGTCTTAATTTTACAATTTCCAGAAATGGAAACTTTCTCTAAATGATTTTAGTTTCTGTCTTTCCACAAGGCATATCAGTTTTACTCAGACAGAATTATAGTTAAAATCAACTAGATATGGCCAGCCAAATAGCTCAGCAGATTAAAGTACCTGCAAGCAGGCACAAGAGCCTGGCATTCAATCCCCCGGCATACCTTGCTGACCCCGCTGCCGGGGTGCACTGAGATGGCAACTGAGACTGAGCATGGTAGTGTGCACCTGTATTCCCAGCTCTTTGGAGGCTGTGAACAGGTGATCACTGACCCTTCCCTGAAAAAAAAATTAAATAAATAAAACAAAAAATAAACTAGGACTGGAAATTCCATTCAATCCAGCTATCCCCCTTCAGGGAATTTTCTGAAAAGAACTGAAAACATCATATCACAGTGCTACATGTATGCTTATGTTTATAGCAGCATAATTTGTGATAGCTAAATCTTGGAAACAACCAAAATGCCTGTTGCCTGAGGAATGGATGATGAAGTTGTGGTATTTTTATACAATGGAGATATAAAGAATAATAAGCTCAAAACCTTCATTTATAAGTGAATGCAATTTTAAGATATACTCATAAGTGAAATAAACCATATCATATGTGTAAATATCATATCGTCTCCCTAGCATAAGAACTCAAAGAAGAAATAAAAATTGAAAGCTATACCACGATTAAATTTAAAGCAAGAACTTAAGAATTAAACAGTGAAGAGAGAAAAGGAGAAAAGTTAGGAAACACTATAGGGGCAAAACATTACATTTATATAAACAAGATGGATTAGGCAATGGTCCTAAGAATCATCATTTTCTGAAACTAGCAGTTAATGGGTAGAATTCTCACATTGACTATATATGCTGATATCTGTGAACTAAACAACTACACTGAGGTAGCAATGTGTAATCCTAAAACAATGGTTGGAATACTTTTCAATTTGGTCTTCTAAAAGTGTACTGCTTCTAATGTCATGACAATAATTGCTATACTTTCCATCAAGTAAATGTTTGTTTTTAAAAAAATAAAACATTTTGGGACCACCTCCCACCCCCTCGGGCCGCCCCCCACCACTCCGCGGTACCTCCCCACCCCTCCAGCCGAGTAGGAATTTCTGCCTACTTCCTGGAACCCCCAGACCCAGTCCTAGCCCAGGTCCGGTGAGTGTGTGGAGAGCTTCCTGCTACCCTGCGCTGGAGGGACCAGTCCCAGCCCAGGCCCAGCCAAGGCGCAGCTTGGGCAGGACCCTCTCCCACCCCCTCGGGCTGCCCCCCACCACTCCGCCTTACCCGCCCCACACCTCCCGCTGAGTAGGAATTTCTGCCGAGTTCCGGGAACACCCAGGCCCAATCCTAGACCAGGTCCGCAGGGGGAAAGAGCTGAGCACAGCAGCCAGTAATAAGCCAGACGCAGCTGGATAACTCCAAACTCTGTAGAGCTCCACCTGAACTTCAGTATGTGTGAAGGTTATAACTACAGCAAAGATCTACAACAAAGGGCAGAAGACAGTGCTACACAAAATGACGAGAAGGAACAAAATGCAACCTCAGAACCCAA